>NC_026159.1:331906-475329 GCF_000512975.1 Sesamum indicum
GAAAGAAAATAGATAAATAAAAATAAATAAAAAATATAAAAAAGTGGGAAGTGAGACACATGCCTACTGCCTATTTATGAGAGTAGTGAATAATCACCTATCAAATTTGTGAGAGGACATTAATTAATTCGATGTCTTCAATTATAAAATAGTGTAGATGACTTGTATATGTAATAGATGGATTTTCAAATGAACACAAGAAACATTGAGGGAGGCTCAAGGTACGCTACTAACAGCATTGTTCTCCTCCAATAAAGAACCTAACCGTAGGGTGTTGCCTTGCGAAATGGATTTTTCGATTTGGTAATCTTAGTCTAACTCGGGTCTGATTAATTCTAAATTAATTACTCATAAATATATTAGTATATAGTTCAAGAAAATTGATCAAAATGTATCATACGATTGATTGGTTTTTGAGAGAAGAATTTTTGTATTTGGAATTATGACCTCGGTAATGCTACAAACCACAAGCAGGTTGATATGACGCTCAGCATAACAGTTTTGTGTCTTGGTTGAGATAAAGATTGAAAGGAAGGAGGTAGGGATAGCTTAGGTAGATCCCTAATATGAGACATTGCCGTTTGACATTCCAAGAAGGAAGATAACAGGAACAGTGAAAAGGCGGTGGACTAGAATCCTAATATTCTAATGATGTCTTTTCCATACGGTATCTAAATATGCTGGCCCTACTTCAGTCAAAGATAATGCTACCATTCTTCCCGGGTCAAACTCCTCATACTCGATTTCTCATCAATTCGCTTGCTTAAGGAATAGACACTGTAAACTCAACAGATTTAAAGCAGAAAGGAAAGATTACCTGCCATCAGCTGCTTGAATGCCTTATCTCCTGACTCCATTGCTTTTGCCCAAAGAATATAGAAAAACCTCTCTGCAAAGGAAACATATTGCTTTTATCTTGTATACACTTCTCCACATGCATTATTTTATCAATTGTTGAATTGATACCTGTTCAATACATTGCCCATAACGGGTATGTGCAGCATGACTAGTTGCATCAAGATTCGAAGGGCACACTGCACAGTCTCATGTACATGCATTGAACAGTCATAAGGCATTGAACACCACACTTGCATGAAACCATTTGGTATACTGATAAAGTTGGATTGGGCAGCATAATTATCATATTGAATCCCATCTGTACACTTTTAAAAAACCTGGACATGGCACCAAATGCATGAACGTAAACATCCACTTACAAAGAACGAGGTATAATCAGTATAACTTAGGCATGATTTGTTAACTGCTTTTCTGCCTCACAATAAACAAATAAAGTAGCAGAGTGATTATAATTACAGGCTTTGCTAATTCCTGACAACTGTTCGAACAAATTTTCCATAAGAGCAAAGATAAAAAGAGCCATGCAGACTTCATATTTGCATATACAGTAAGGAGCCAGTTGCCAAACTCCAAATGTGTGTGTGAGAGAGAAGAGATGGTAGGATACGACAGCAAGGACATATTCTAGCAGCCCAGATGTGGGCCCGAAAGCATTTGGATTGCCACGAATGTTTTGTGTGAGCCTGTTTTGGGGTGGTACTAGCAGGTGAATTTTAGAGAAGATGACACCGACACCCAAGCAACTAATGACCTTGAGGAATCTTTCAAACCTAAGTAGGCCAAAAAAATCAAAACAACAAATATAAATACCTTCACATTTTCGTTCCTTCCAAGCACTCCAAACTCTGGAATTAAGCTCCAGTTCAGTACGACACAATCAGTCAATCATGGACAGCAGAAAGGAGTCCTCAGAGAATATGAGGTAACTTTTTATTTCATGCAATGACAAGCCATCATCAAATATACACTGATACATCAAATACTTGCCTTAATGAACATAAGTACTAGTGATGGCATGTTAACGCTAATTGTTTTGATGCTCAGGAACAAGTGTGCTGCATGCTACAGACAATTTAACAAAATGGAGCATCTGGTTGAACATATGAGGATATCATTTCATTCAAATCATGAACCCAAGTGCGGAATTTGTCAAAAGCATTGTCGTTCATTTGAATCTCTAAGGGAGCACCTCATAGGTATTCTTCAATCTCCTCAAAACTATATTATGCTATAAATCATATGAGATTGAGATTCTAATACATGGTGATTTCCCTACCAGGACCTCTGCCGAAGGCAGAATGTGAAAGGGTATTCAAGGAACGAGGATGCGACCTTTGTTTAACTATCCTTGGTAGCCGCTATGCTCTTCAGCTCCACAGAGAGAAATGCCAATTTTCACGTGGAAACAATGTAAAAACAATCAAACTTGAACGAGAATACCTCACTGCACATTCTCCTGTTTGTATCTATATAATTTTTTTCCTTGACTGAATTAGGGTCTGCTATATCGGATGGCTAACTTGGGCATTCAAGATGAGATGAGGATTGATAATAGCAGAGCAAAAGTGGTTTCACTTGCTTGCAAAATGGTCGGCGGCGGCAGTGATGGCTCCTTGGATCTTTGTGCAAGGGTCTGCCTCATTGATGAGCATGAAAAGATAATCTTTCAGACATACGTCAAGCCACACCTTCCAGTCACAAACTATAGGTAATGAGTTTCTGCTTGAAATATATAGTATTATGTCAATCAATAGATTCCAACTAGAACTAAGATATTTCAAAATGTTTACAGGTATGAAACAACAGGTATACGACCAGAATTTTTGAGGGATGCAATGCCACTTAGGCAAGTCCAGCGGAAGATCCAAGACTACTTATGCAATGGTGAACCAACATGGCAGATCCGTTCTAGAGGCGGAAAAGCTAGGATCCTTGTAGGCCATGGACTAGATCATGATTTGAAATGCTTGGAAGTGGAATATCCAGCAATATTGATCAGGTAAGCTCATTCAGCTGAAACAGCATGGCCTTAAAGGCCTTTGGATCACAATTTTGTTTACATAATGTTTATCTGAGGTTTTCTGAATTAAGATTGAGCTGTTAATAATTATGTTTTCAAGGAAAAAAAAATTCAAATGCTATCTCAAATAAATAAGTTTTCCCACAGTCTCATTAATCTACATTTTTTTTTCTACAGGGATACAGCAAAATATCCTCCATTGATGAAGACAAGCAAGCTCAGCAACTCACTGAAATATTTAACAAAAGCATACCTTGGGTAAATAGCTCTAACTCATATTTTGTCACTTAAAAATTCTGAGTCAATGTTTCATACATATAGATATGACATCTAAAGGTATGAATAGCTTACACTCTTATTTTGTCATTTAACTTCAATAATCCTGAGATAGTCAATGTTCTGTGCATATAGATATGACATTCAAATTGGCATACAAGATCCCTATGAAGACTGTGTTGCAACAATGAGGCTGTATATGAGAATGAGATCACAAGCTCATAAGGTTGAAGACTATCCTATGGCTTCAGATCCACAAAACCGCAACAATTTTGCATCATGGAGGCAAAGCGAGCTTGAAAGAATGACTCCAGAAAAAATGTTGGAAATATCAAGGTCTGATTATTATTGCTGGTGCTTAGACTCCAAATTAAGCAACTAAGTGCGGAAGAAGATAAGTTATTCAATGAGGCTGAGACATACTTATGGAGGGACATCCTTACACTGGCAGCACAGTACTAGCATGATAATAAAACATGCAAATTTATGATGCCGCTTATGGGATATGTTTACTGTTACGTACTAATGCATTTTGAATTAGTTCACTCAACAGATTTATGTGTAGCATCATAAGTTACAATAATGTCATTACTATCTCTATTTTTTCATAATTATATTTCACTAACAACAATAACCCCAAAATAAGAAGCAAACAACTAGGAGATACGATGTGGTTTGTATTTTTCTAAGTACTTCCTCTGAATGCAATAATACTTATTATATATAACTTGAAAAAATGAAGCATGTGCTAGAAATAAATGACTTTTTGTTGTTTTGAATCTTTTCACGTATATATGCACCTTGAAACTTGTATAGTTGCACCATATTGCTTATACCAAAGTGGGGCAGTATAGGTAAACTGAAGCACTTATTTTGTTGTTGGCCTTTGCCAATTGTTTATTGTATGCCTTTTCAGTAGCAGGAAAACTATTGCATCCTAAATGTGACAAACTTTGCGCTAATATACTTCGTGATATTAATAATTATTTCAGCTGATAACATGTAAACTTTGCAAAATTTAACATTTCCATCATTTAATTTGTCTATCAGAGAAAAGAAATTCTAATCTAGAAAGCCTGATGCAGCAAACCACCAAGAGTTCCACCTCAATCATATAGCAAATCTCCCTTTCTTTCTAATATCTGAGATTGATTCCTCTTTTGAAACGCCAATCGGTATATAAATTCTACAAGTACAGCCAAACAGGCAGAGGCGCATTTCCTTCCATGTGCATATATGCATGCACAAGGAAACTTACATCTAAACCTAAACACATAGTTACATATTACATGCATAGATCAAATACATAATACATGAATAGATCAAATTCGTGTACATCATCACGATCCCATCCTTGCCAACTACAATAACAAGACATATGCAGCTGCTACACGTAAATATTGGCCTACACGGGGACAACGAAAATACAAAAAGAAATGGAGCGAGATCACAACAACTCGACTCTAACTGCATACTCAATAAAATTACTAAATTACCCCATGAATAATTGAAAATTGCAGCAGATGAACTGAACCACTCGTATTTGTATAAAGATACGTATTATTATTTAAACACCAAAAAAAAAATAAAAGCACAACCGTAGAATTTTACCATCAACGATAACCCTGTTAATCCTTGGAATAAGCAACCATGCCGTCTGCAAGACCATTGCCTGCTGTCTCTGTCATTTTGCTCGCATATTGAAATTTGGCAGTAACTACAGCTTAAATATGCAATTCGAGCACTATGAGTGAAGAAAAAACAGGCACAAAAATAGAGAGTTCCAGTTCTAGAATTACTGGCTCGATTTGTACGATCACATGAAGAAAAAACCAAAAAGAAAGAAAAAGATGAGTCGAGGGCTTGGTGGGAACGGAGCTTTTGGGTGATCATCTAGCGCGCGATTTGTGCATTCATTTTTGAAAGTCAAGTGAAAACGTGGAATTCTCTGTTTTAATTCTCTACACCTGAAGATCTTACCGATAACGTGATCGATGAAGGCTGATTCCTTGTATTTAGGGCCCGAAATTCTTGGGGTCTGAGTTTAATTCAACATGGGTTCTTCGATATGGGCCGAGAAAATTTTCGCTCTTTTCAATGTAGATAATAAAGAACTGAATTACTGTGTTATGCGACAAATTGCAAATATCATTATAGAATTTCGAATCATAAATGTTGGAAATTTAGGAAAAGATCATAAATAGTTCAGAATAATGAGATCTAATTCTTGCGTGAATAGTTTTTTAAGATTCACTAATATGCGGATAATTCCTGATGCCACGATAAATTGGGCCAAGTCAAGTTATCAGACCCACTGAACCAGTCTCCAAAAATTGGACCCAATCTTCCCAGGAAACAAATCCAGAAGGCCGAAAAAGCTGCAGCCCCCTAAAGTAAACTGCTAGACGATGATCCAAGAGAGATGGGCCATATTTACATTCTTAGTTCCCAACACCTGGCCTTTCTCTGAACAATCATCATAAATCTCCCATAAATTTCCTTTTGCCTTTTTTAATAATGTTTTTATAAGCGGAGAATTCTCTCCTCTTTACGTCTGGGGCTGTAAATGAACCAAACACAAGTTCAAATTCCTTCGAATAAAATTATATTCGAATTTTATTTGGTTATTTTAATTGAGTTCTAATAAATTTTAATCGGATTAAATATGAATCAGACTCGAATAATTTATTATTTTTAAATATATTTTATTATTTTAGCTCGAAACTTATTGTACAAGAATTTTTTGGTTCAAATTCGATTCGTTACATTCAACGAACCAAAGCTTTTATGGACCGACTTAAAGATTGAATAATTTGATTTATTTTTTAATTCTATTTAACTCTTATTATGTCTCCATCATAATTTTCTTTTTGAGATATAGAGCTCATTATTAACTTAAACATAAAAGTGCTAATTTACTTTCACAGTATCTCCTTCTATTTAAACTGTAGTGAGAGTGAGATGTCAATGAATGGAACTTGACTTGGAGTGAGAAATGCTCAGCAGGTCATTTCACATTTTTGAAGGTGACATCACCAATACTTAAAAGCACGGAGTCATATTACAATCTGTTCATTGAAAATCACTATGCTTTGCTGGTGTTATCCAAACAAAAATCTCAGCACATTAAATATGTATATACAGAAAGGAGAATTCAGATGAATAAGTTCTCTGCTGCAGACAAAATTTACTACATATTTCTTGGGAGGCAAGAGGCAAATGGTATTCATATGGGGAGTTGCAACCTACACGGTTTTGGAGGTGCAAAGAGCATAGCCAGAAATGAGAGAACTAGAGGCCAGGGCAACAAACGCGAGGAACGACATTGATATGGAAGCCGTTGCCATATCTGGGAACTTGTCCTTTCCCCAATTCAATTGCCAGTCATCAATCCGAATAGTGGCCGATGAAGATGCTGATATCAGAAGATAAGCAATCATCTGCCACCACGAAGAAAGCCCACAGTCAATCTAGTGAGTTTGCATTGAATCACACTGAGTAATAGGCAAACCAAACAACAAGAGGTTACAGGCAATATGTTAGAAGTTTCTGAAATATAGTTAAAACCGATAGATCTCCCTATCAAATATAAATACTCATTACTGGAATTAGGGTGCAATTTGGTTGTTGCGCATCATTTCGTTTTTCACTCTCTAGACTCCAAAATATGGCAAGATATAAAGCATCACTACTGTCCAGACAAAGACATCAAAACAATGAAACAAAGAAAAAGCGTGAAAACCAACTGGCATTAAGCATTGAATCCAAGACCTACAATGTAAAAGATTAACCAAATCTAGGCATCAAAGAGGACAGAACAGGACGGTGAATGGATTCTCCACTTTTTCTCTCTTTTCTCATTTCACCTTCTCACGTTAGGAAATTCCCATTAGATCACAAGAAAACAGAAACACTTTTCTTTACAGCACTAGTACTAAAAATTCCTGTGTAATTCCTCAAATTGTAAATGTTTATCGATAGACTGGCAAAGTGGTTCGAGAAACAGATGGTCCCCCATGCTAATTCCCCTCCATAGCGTATTCCATGGAACACTCACCAAAGTAAGGCCCACATACCCTCAGAAAACCTTTTTAGGCAAGTCAAGCAGATGAATTCAATTAGAAAACAACCACTAATGTCATTCCAACCTCATCGGACTCGAGCATCGACGTTGACAGTCAGAATTAATGCCTTTCATTCTATTACTTCATTAAACTGTGCATTAATGGATTCTTGGGGATGTTCTTTTTTCCCCACTAAGTGTAAGAATATACAGTGGCAACTGTAATAATCAACAACGCTATAGACTCTTGTTGCTTATTTTTGTTCATGTAATAATGGATCACAATTCATGATGTTAATACAATCATGAACGTGCAGTCTCCTGTAATCAATTGCCCTTCACAAGTTAATACAAGAATGAAGCAGGTGAAGGATTCAGCTGAAGAAAAAGGTGTATTTCTCCAGAAAGTGCAAATATTTGCTGAAATACTTAAATCATCCAATAGGAATACCAATACATAAGCATAATATAACGTTAAAAACTTGCCTGATCAACTGCAAAGTCGAAGTAATATCGGAGTCTCTGATGGTGCTGGACAATATACTTTCCGGTGGCTAAGCTATATGATATATCGAATGCCTGAGCTGCTGAGTACACAAATCCGATAACATTCACAGACATACAGTACCTGCGAGATCCCAAATTCGAATGTAATAGGCTGAAACAGTACCACAAAATTGACGGAGAGAAATAGGGATTGAGAACCGAAGATTTGAAGCTTATTGGTTTCAGAAATACTTCGATTAACAATTAACTTTTCATCAATTGATATCCCAGGGTCGTGATTCTAAGAATTCAAATATATGAAATCAATTGTACCGGAATTCTTTGTATCGCTCAAATGAATCAAGAGCCCAGCCTTGATTTCTGTCAGCTGCCATCACTGAAAACGAGACCAAGCAAAACAAGAACCCAAAAATCCTGAACCCCAGGGCAGCTCTTTTCACCATTTTCTCTCGTTTAGCTCTCCTCAATATCGACAGCGATGGTCTGAACCTCCGCCGACCGCTTCCGTCGCCGCCGCGATCCTCCACCACTCCGCCAGCTGGATCGGTCTTTGGCGCCACTGCCTTAGGCTCCTCCGCTACTGCCCAGTTCGCCACGGCCTTAGGCTCCTCCAAGACCGCCCTGCTCACCACCGCCATGGGCTCCTCGATCACAACCTTGTTCTCCATAGGCTCCTTAAACACATCCCTGCTTACCACCGCCGGCGGAGGCTTACTTTCCGGCGACTGAGGTTTTCCATCTTCCGGGAAGGACCCATGACTGTTATTGACCGGCGTATGATGGGAGGAAAGTGAATGACTACCAAGCGAGCTCCCCGGTGAGCCCACCGGCGGCGACAGCGAGATATGTTCTCCACTGTTTCGTTTGGAGTGAAGTGGAGAGGAGTAAGAGTCCGACGGTAATTTTCCCGGCAATCCCACCGGCGGCGAGAGCGAGATGTGTTCTCCACTATCTTGTTTGGAGTGAAGTGAAGAAGAAGAATAGTCCGACAGTGATTTTCCCGGCGAACCCAGCGGCGGCGAGAGCGAGATGTGTTCTCCACTATCTTGTCTGGAGTGATGCGGAGAGGAGTCAGAAACTGAATCAGGGGCGGGGGAAGTCTTTTGTTTATTTTGGTTTTCCATAATCTTTGTCGACCTTTTCCGGTGTGGTTTGGTGAAGAGTTGGAATGAATTATATCAGATGGTGAGATTTTTCTATTATTATTGTTTTCTTCTCTTTCTAGCTTTTGGGAGGGGGGCGGCGGGCACCGATGGTGACGGTCTCGGAGGTTTGTTTTTAAATTTTAGGACAGACCAAGAGGAGCTCACGGTCACAGTAATAAAATGGGCTGTTGAGTTGACCGCTTCGTCACACTGTCAGGTTCAGGTACTATTGGGTGAATGCCTGCGTGGATCTACACTACCTCGTCCAAGGTGTATACACTGATTTCAATACTGCTGCCAAAAGTTGCAGCGTTTGTTCTTTCAACTAATTTATTATTTAATTAATGTGGTGAAATGAAGCATATCGCACTTAAATTTTTTTATGCATGTTGGATTCCCAAAAGTAAGAATCCTTTTGCACGGAGTCCCGGACGTAGCATTTTGTGAAGAATAGTGAGAATAACAGACGTATTTTAACTGAAACTGATATAGAAAACTGTCATGATACAGCTAAAATCTGTAGACGATCCTATGTGCCTAAGATGTGGTGAAGAATTCGTGTGCTTCATAGTATTTGTCTAACACAATATTATGTAGAGGGTGCACAGGTTCTAACAAATTAGAATAAGGGCCCATTATATCCCTTGGCAGAGGTGGAGAATCAGCTTCTTTTATGTTGCTATGCTGGCAGATTGATAATCCGCTTAGGACATAACATGTGTGATAGTGGTCTCTCCGTTTTCCCGGCTTGTCTCTGAAACCTGCCTCCTCCTGCATCAACCACATCTTATGAGAAATCTTCTCCAGAAAATTGATAGTGTGCGTCTGCAGGGTAGGGGTTAGCTTGGATTTACATATAGATGACTGTAGCATTCATTTATTGAAGTGTGAGCAGAACAAGAAGTTTCTGCAAGATAAGAACTGCAAGTTCGACACGTTTAGAAATTAAGAGAGTCATAACTACTTGGAGAGCTTGAACTAGAACTTCTGACATTCTAATTGGCTTTCTGGACATCCATCGAAGTCCCAGATATCATTTTCACCACTTGATTAGTTATAATATACTAACAATCACTTGGCTAGAGAAGATTGGATTCCCCTTTGGACAATCCCTGGACAGACACCATCAGAGGGGGCAAAAATCGAGCAAATCCCTATGTACTACAAGATTGAATATACCTGTGAGCAAAGGAGAATATATTGCTGCAAGGCCATGCTGTTGAAAAGAGGTGTCATGCCAATGGCCCCTTTGATAAACTTGTAACCATTATCATTCACCCCTATGGCAGCAGAAGCATTGGATTTTCCTGCATCAAGGAGATAAAATGGATACACATGTCTATGAGAAACGAGCTGCAACTACATGAAAAGAGGATCTTAGACAGACACAAGGATAAGCAAGATGGTTTCTAAATAATATAGTAAGTATGCAAAAGGAATGAGAGGCAGCTGACCACCACCATCACCATAATTTGCAACTGAGGAAAAAGAACATTGTAGAAATAGTATGCAAGCAAACTTCTCCTCACCTTCTTGCATGGGCTGGCTGCTATCATTTTCTGGGGAAGCCGCCCCATCAGAGTATGGTTCTCCATCAGAGTCTGACAAATCATTGTCACTTGCTGTTCTGCAGTCATATTTGAAGGTATTTGGCAGGCCCAGTTGCTCATTGACCAACAAATATAGTCGTTGAATAATTGCAGCAACTCCTCCCTGGTTGCAGGTTATGTATCACTAACTATATCTAATATCTAAGTGACATCTTATTAAATTTAAAATAATTGAGAATCTCCGATGGCAAACAACTAAATGTAAAATAGTATGGATCTCCAATCACCTGCCAAAAAGAGTAGCAGCCATCGACCAACTTATTCGTTCTGCCTTGAAATCCACATTCTACTCCTTGCCTGAATACCACCCAATCCTGGAATAGCATTGATAAGAAAGAATTAGAGCCAATAATTAATCTAAATTTAGAAGGAAGATGCTCATTCAGTATAGGAGAAATTGTTGATTACATCCCTTAGCAAAAAGTACTGATAACATAAAATATGGCCAATTCACATCCTAAAGATAGTCTATAATTTGCGAAGTCAGTATCCACACTATAGATTTTGAAAGAATACAGTGCTCCAAATTTGCTTCATGCTCCTAACACATTGCCAATCAAGGTGTCCACCCAGAATGATACTGTATCAATATCGATATTCTACAACCCCCAATGGGAAGGATCTTCATATGTAAATATCAAGAAAATATGAAACACTTTATACCAAATATTTCTTACTTATAGATAAGAATTACTTCACGGTCAGGCAAAACACACTATTCTTTAAGTCTAAAGAGACAATCAGAGAAAAGGAAGCTTGTACAAGACATCCAATCTAAATGGAAGAAGGGATACTTACAATCAGTCCAGGCAAGTCCAAACGATTAACCTCATTGATTAGAACCATTGCAGCCAAACCACAGAACGTGTACCTAACAAAACATGGCCAGGACAAAGGGCTCTTCATCAAATTAATGTGAATCTAAAAGCAAACTACTTTACATAAATAAACCAGAACTGGATGAATATAAGCAACATTATTATGGTAAAGGACTTACCCACCATGAGCTTCTGAGCCCGGCTCACCAGCAATTCCTCCTTCATGAGTCTGGCAACTGTGATAGGCAGCAATGTCTATACCCTCAGTAATGAGTAAGATCATACAAATACTTCTTGTGCAGCAAGAATATGAAGGCCATTTCTCATATCATATAACATAAGAATTCACAAACAAGAAAGTAAATATCAAGTAAACAATCAAAACGAACCTTAAAATGTAATCTCCAACACTTTGAATCAGCCTATCATCCAAGATATTAAGAACACTGGCCACCTAAATGAAGCACGATTCTCCAAAGTGTAAGAGGAACATGCTAGAATGAATAAGAACTTAATAAATCAAACCTAGTTACAATGCACTTTTTGTAGGTTACATAGGCTTATGACTGCATAAAAAGGGATTATGCCAGCTCTTCGCCTAATCAACAGTGATCATAAGCCCAACTATGAAGTTCAGTAATGATGAAGTTTAACAGAAGCCTTAATGACAAGAGAGACCTGACTAATTTTCAGATCCTCTGGCCAATTTTCTGTCTCTATTTTCCATATAAGAAAGCAAAAGAAACATCAGCTAAGGCTCTATGTAGTCCCAAGACTAAAGATGTAGTGACTATAAGGCTAAGCACCCAACTCTTGCTACCATCACATCATGCTTGCAACTTTACTTTTTAACAATTAGACCTGTTTCAATGAATAATTTGTTAATGATGTCTCTTCTTCAATTCTTTAGGTAGACAGCCAAAATATATAAAAATAGAGTGCATAAAATTTTCAAATTCTTGAAATTTACATATTTAGGATATTTTTGAACAAATGAACTTAAGGCTTCAGTAATTTGGCATGGCATGCACGCAATTTTGCCAACAAACATTTAGAGCCCATCGTTTCTAAAAGCAGAAACAATAAAACAAATATCCAGCAATGATATAATCATGCAACTTCTATTGATGAATACTATTCACATCAGACGGAACTTCAACTTACAGATATAGCAGTATAGCAAGCACGGACATCAACTTCTCCGCCATCATGCATCCTAAAGGGAATTATGATTGAGAGGGGATTGAATTTTACAAACAAAAACATATGTATCAGACTCAATTCATTGAACAGGAAGGGAACATCCATCAGCGGATCATTGGTAAGCAAAAACCAGTCACCCATGATAAGGTTTTAATATGAAGACAAACTTCTCCAGAGGAACTACTACCATGCAATACAAGCAAGAATGTCTGTATACCTGAAGCCACCACTTGCATCCTTCATTCGCAGCAAGAATGCATATAACTTTTTCCTGAAATAAAGGAGGTTTAAACATAAAAATATAATATAAAAATATAGTTTATACACAAAAGGATCACAAAAAAGAATGGATTCTCCACCTATCGATTGATGACAAAGATCTCTGACCACCCACTGTAATAAGTGTATTAACTGCAGCATAAGTTGTTGCCAGATGAGGCATCTAACAGTAGTAGGAAACAATCAGTTTAATTATCTGTCAATTTGAGAAATTCAGAAAGAATAAAAACATTAAATCCAATTTATTTTTCAAGAATTCTTTCTGGTATTTTTCATTGCAAACAACTCATGTATAAAGTCAAAGATTTCCAATACTCAAGTACTGGATCAGAAAATCAGGGACCAAACACATGAATAATTTAAAATGTAACTCTATCACATGATTTCTGTCACCAAGTTATACAAAATCGGTGTTTGTGTAAATTGAAGGTATGCTACCACCTGTAATCTCTGTTCTCTTAGAAGATTACCTCGTAGCTAGAAGTAATGATAATTCAGGTAAAGATAAAAAACAATTTAAATAGCATGCCAGTGGTTTATCTTTCACATATTTCCTTATTCATTTATCAGCAGGTACTGGAGGTTGTATTATCACCACTGGAGAGAATATATCGTTCAAGTTAAGTTTGCAGTATCCATGTAACTTTATAGCATCATAAACTTTTCTTCATCTAACTTTTGTATGCTGTACATGGTTCAGGATGAACATTGAGTGTGATGCTGAGCAAAAAAATTCCTTCTTATTTCATGTTTTCTCCAAAGTCCTTTTTTTTTCCCGTATGATTCCTGATCAAAGTTTAAACAATGCAACTCTAACATGCTAAAGGCAAGAGAGGTGGAAAAGGAGTGGAAAAAAAGAGAGAGAAGAGATAAAAGGAACAACAAATGCAACAGACAAAGATAAACCAACAAAATCAAAAGATATTGGTCCAGTCAATCTTAATAAGCAGTTAAAAGATGATCGAAAATTTGACAAAATAATCTTACCTGGCCTGGTCCACCACCATAGCCACCATTTGGGTCCTGTGGTAACATTAGACCAAACTAGAATCAGAACAGATGTAGAAATTTCAGAGAACTTTATGAGGTGGACAAAACAATCTTTGAAAATTGGCTCAATGCCAACAACACTCAACAGCAAATTAGAACATCAAATTTCAGGATCCACCATGCACTGGGACCTAGGTGGATCCTGGTGCTATAGTTAGTTACCACAAGCAACTAGGAGAATACAGCTGAGATGTTAAAAAACAGCCTCCATCTGCACAGCTTTATATCTAAGACTGTCCAGGCCATACTGGAATGCAATTTGTTTCTTTGTTTTGTTCTGCAGTTAAGTACAAGCATTTTCTGATTCTGATTTCTGAATCAAAGTAAGTCGTGTGTTTAGCTTCGGAAATCTTTCATATACCAAGCTGAAAATCTTGTTGTTTTGCAAATTACACTGAGCTATTCCACCAGTGCATTTGAGGTGTGGAAATAAGAGGGTCAGACTTCAGAATATATACGCATAGAAATAGAGAAGAATGTCATTTGACATGGTAACAAATCGCTAAATTTACAGATTCGACAAGAAAAGCAGCTGGCTGGAATATCAGCAGTGCAAACAGGAAATTCTGGCTGACTTCAGCAGCATGCTCATACTTCATAAGAGTATGCCTAAATATAGAAATGACAAAGTTTGTGGAAGCAACAAGCATTAACATGAACTAACTAGAACCAAATCAGACCTGGCACTGTTGGAGAAAATCAACTACGCCATTTTCCAGTTTGTCATCTAGACAATCGCCCAATAATGCAATTGAGTGTATGATCCAATAGCAGAGCCAAGGTCGGCTGTGAATCAGCAAACCGATAAGATCTTAGAAGCTGTACTTAAACAGGAAAAGGGAACTTCTCAAAACATGCTTTCCACGAGCGATAGTTTGTTACTGATAACACCCAATGTCTATAAGTAAATGTTTATATCTCAGAATATCTTGCTGCACATATGTTTGATACATGATACAAACAAGTAATTATGGGTTTTTCATGCCTAGTCATTGATTTATTTCAAGTGAACACTGACTAGTTTTACATCAAATTCAAGGGGAAACACACATACATACACACTCTGTAGAAAAAACTAAAGGAACTGCTAGTATACATGTTTTTCTTCCGCTTGTAACTTTGTATATAAATAGATTTGGAGAAAGGGAATACTTAGCATCCAAAACCGTAAAATTCGGGCCGAGCTGTTTGAGACTCTTGGTGAGATACTCAATGTGGTTATCACGTCGAAGCTCAAAGCTACCAGTTCCACAGTTCAAAACATACCAAAACAAAATAGTAAAAGAATCAGTAAAGTTTGAAGTTAAGGAACTCCCAACAACAAAAAAATCAACCAATAAACTGATTCTGAGAGATAAAACCCTAATTGCAGTTGAATGGCAGGAAGCTAACTTGACGGATTGAGCATGAGGAGGGAGGCGGAAGACAAGATCGTAAATTCGGAAAACGTGATTCTGAACCATCCACTGCTCTTCCTGAGTTTTGGTGGCCCTAATATTCTCCATTTCAACGACCGCCGGTGGCTACAGCTATTGCGGTGGCGGGGGCTGCTTCCGATACTTGAAGCGCGAGACTTTGCTTTGTACAGAAAGGATGAAGTAATGATAATAGCGACTATACTTGCCTAAGGTTTGTTACTGGAACGTCGAGTGAGCGCGATTCCGACTTTTCTACCGGGCCCGGGCCGGCGGAAAATGATAGGCGCGGTAAAGTAGACTTGAGTAACTAATAATTCTAAATTGATTTTCAATATGAATTTTAATTTAATTTAATTTAATTTTATACTATCAATAAATTTGATGAATTATAATTAATTTAATAATTTATTTATTAGATAAAAATATTAATCATATCATGACTGTGTAATTTTTTAAATTAT
Organism: Sesamum indicum; assembly: GCF_000512975.1. Taxonomy (NCBI): domain Eukaryota; kingdom Viridiplantae; phylum Streptophyta; class Magnoliopsida; order Lamiales; family Pedaliaceae; genus Sesamum; species Sesamum indicum. The sequence continues at coordinate 347,615 of NC_026159.1, forward strand.
AAAAAATTTATTTATAATTATTAAAAATGAAAAGATAAAAGAGTAAAAAAGAAGCTACCCTCTAAATTATTTGTTGCTAATTTCGACATCTTTAAATGCACTTTTGCTTGATGAAAATATTAATAATACAGGAAAAAATGTCAATAATTTTTCATAATATTATAAATTAATAAATTATCTTTCTATAAAAAAAAATATCTTTATATAAGAAATTATACTAGTGCAAAATTTCAAATTATATATAACACTTGTATTATTCAAATATATGAGTCTATGTTTTGAACTATTGTATAGTAGTTATATAACAAATTCTATTTTTCATAAAAGAAAAAATATATAGGAGATTTCAAATTTGGATATGATACATTGTATTTCACCCAAACCTCAATTTCAGACAAAATTGTTTGTGATAGGCCTACGAACTCACAGTCAAAGGTTGCATGACTGATGATTGCGTGTGTTGACGGCACAATAGCTACTGCCTTCGTAGCCTGTTAACTAATAAACTGACAATAATACCATAAATAATTCCTCTTTCATGGTACCTAGACACCTTCATGCTATCCTCCATCCATCATCACTTTAATATTTCACAATCAAATCCTATGTTCCTAATTATGCTATAAATGAGAGTGTAAAAGCTGTCAATCATATGTGGAGCGGAGATTCCATGATTCCAGAAATTATGATTCAAAATTCATTTTATTTTTGAGATATTGTTTATGTTGTATAATAAGGTTGATTAGATTAAATTTATTTAATACTATTAATTAATGTGTGATTATTATAATGATTTTTGTGAAATATTAATATTCGACATAAATGGTTATAATCGATCTATTTCAATTAATAATAATTTATCAATTGACGTGGATGTAGATTGTATGCGGGATTTAATATAATAGACTCGTCAACTATTATTTTTAAAGACTAAATTGAAAACACAAGACATCAATCACAATATAAGTGCTGAGTGTTATTTTCTCATTTATTATCTCGCTCTCGAATCACAACCCCATCACTAATAAAAGACATCAATTTGAGCACGCTGCTGCACTAGATTGACATTTTTGTGACAATTATATATATAGTGTAGGCTCCACCTGATTATTATGATGGAGATGTTTTATAGCCGGTTGATATCCAGATGAAGAGTTAATGGAGATGTTTTATAGCCGGTTGATATCCAGATGAAGAGAGAAGGAAAAAAAAAAAAAGGAAAAAAAGAAAGCTAATTAGTATATGTATAGATGAGTTTGGAGAAATGACCTTTTACTCTACTCAGATCTTTTGCAAATCTATGGACTGATCATTCCTTCTTTAAAAGCAAAATCTGTTCAAAAATGGACTAAGTTCATTGTCTTTAATTAATCAAGTAATTTTGTGATATATTTAATTAATCCAAACATTAGTATCCAATGAACATTCTGCGCTACGAAATTGTAAAATTGCCGCACGTACTACTTCTAACTTATCATTCGCAGTCACGTCCGATTCATTTAATAATTTTATTTCGTACAATAGCTGAGGTCAAAATAGTACAATTATTTTATTTAGATAAAATGCTTACAAAATATTTATAAGAGATAATTTATTTATTTATTTTTGGTATAATAATACGTAAATTTTATGTGATTTAAATAATTATAAGTTTTCTTTTATTTAATGAACATGTCTATCCGTTAGTTAAAATTCATTGAATTTGCTAATATTACGAAAAAACTCGAATGAAAAATTTTGTTACCGACTTATTATAGGTCAAATAAATCTTTTGTCACTAAACTGTCCTTATGATGGTGAAAATATACCTCCTCATATTCATTAATTTACACAGATGTATAAGAGTGATTTGATCATAAAATAATTTATTTGGCATGTAATAAATTAGTAATAAGTTAATTGGGATAAATATGTATTTTTATCTGATTTTTTTATTAATATCATTAAATTTGATAAACCTTTTACTAATGAAAAAACTTATGTATTGAAACAAATTGATATATCATGCTCTTAAAAAAAAAAAAAAAAACATTCTTCAATCCGATACTTTCAATTAAAACCAAAATTCGAGTTCAATTTCGATTTGGTTATGATGGAAAAAGAAAATATATTAGGACAACATAGTAAAATTCGAGATGAGAACTCGGCTTCGGTTTTTTGTCATCTATATAACAGCAGCAGAGTGAGTTCAGTTCCCACACACACTTCTTAGACAGCACAAGTGCAGTATACTGTTCTCTTCCGTCTCATCTCTCTCTTTGCTCCAATCCTTTCTCTGGTTTCTGAATTTCGGTGACTTAAGATGGCGATGAAGAGTGCTGCCACCTCTGCAATCCGTGCTTTTAGTTCTTCAACAAACCCTGCCAGAGGCCTTCATGTAAGCGTTTCTCTCCTTTCGGAAAACCAAAGCTCTCTGTTTAATAATTTTTAGGATAATTTTGTTTTGTTTTCTCGTTCTGTTTCGTTTATGTGATCATTTCTATGATCACAACGTTCGTCTTTATTTTACAAAATGTTTCGGACTTCAAATGACTGCAGTTAAAGTTAGTTTTCCGGCGAGGAACTTCTGCTGTTGAAGTTATGATTCCCTCTGATTTGAAGTAACATATCGATCTTTTAATTTTTGAACCTCGAGTAGGACTTGTTTGTTTGTGTTGAAGAAAAGTTTGTATAGAGCGTAACGATGATTGTATCGGAGAAGAGAGAAAGCATCACGCCAGGTGCGTGAAGACAGAAGAGTCCAAAACACGTCATACACGTGGCAGCTTATTGCCAAATTTGTAAATACAAAGTTATTTGGGCTAAGGCTCTAAAATTTGATTCCCACGGCCCACGCCCAAACCAAGTTTAGTTTCCTGTCCGCACTCCGCAACCGCCTTCCCGGAAACAGCAAAGATTTAGAAACAAAAGAACTAATAACTTGAATGGGCAAATCTTGGCGGGGTCATCAGGGTAGAACCCCGCCCAGACCGACCCAAGTGGCCCGGATTGACCAAGAATGTCAGCAGGCCTGGTTCGGCTTCATAGCTTGGGTAGACTAGAGTTTTGGGGGGGTGCTCTGATATCTTCTTGATACTTTTGCTGGAAGACTTTAAAGTTTCAAGAGTTTTACAATGCAATTATATATTATTCCAGTGTTAATTGTGGTGAGAACTTTGACCTCCACATGGTGTTTTATGATACCTTGTGACCATTTTACTTTACGTGCATAGGCTTCACCTGACAGCAAGAAGATTGTGGGTGTGTTCTACAAGGCAAACGAGTATGCTTCCATGAATCCGAATTTTGTGGGCTGTGTTGAGAATGCATTGGGCATACGCGAATGGTTGGAATCCAATGGTCACCAGTACATAGTCACTTCGGACAAAGAAGGTCCAGATTGTGGTAAGGAGAGTGAATGTGTCGTCAGATTACATTGCGGTTTGTTAAAACATAAGATAGGCCTAAATGGCGCTTTCACATAAGTTCCTACTAAGGTTTGATGTCTAATGGTTAGAGATATACATATTGATGAAGAATTACATGAGTTATGTTGCAAGGTAATGCAGGGCAGTAAAGAAGAGAAGCGTTTTTGTTGAAGGATATAATTAAACAATTTGAGTTGGCGAATGGCCAATTTTGCATTTCTATAGCTAGAAGAACTTCTTTATTCCTCTTCACCCAAAGAAAATTAGTGTATTTTCTGGTACACATAATTGTTTATGTGGTTCGCTTCTTTAGTTAGCTATCATGTAAAATTGGAAAACAGCGGCAGGAACATTTAGGAAGATGTCCTTTTAATCTCTAATTCAGAGATGACGGGACAAACCAAAGGGAACATTTAGCAAGATATCCTTGCTTGTTTGAGTTGATGGCTTTTGCGTTGTCTAATTCAGTGATCATTTGCAGAGCTTGAGAAACACTTACCTGACCTCCACGTGCTGATAACGACCCCTTTCCACCCGGCATACGTGACTGCCGAAAGGATCAAGAAAGCAAAAAACTTGAAACTTTTGCTCACTGCTGGAATTGGCTCTGATCATATTGATCTGAAGGCTGCGGCTGATGCTGGATTAACAGTGGCCGAGGTCACTGGAAGCAATGTTGTCTCAGTTGCTGAAGATGAACTCATGAGGATTCTCATTCTTGTTCGGAACTTTTTGCCTGGATACCATCAGGTTATTAATGGGGACTGGAACGTCGCAGCTGTTTCTCATAGAGCTTATGATCTTGAAGGTAAGACAGTTGGAACAGTTGGAGCTGGGCGTATTGGCCGACTGTTACTCCAGAGACTGAAACCTTTCAACTGTAATCTGCTGTACCATGATCGTGTTAAGATGGATCCGGAGCTAGAGAGTCAAACTGGAGCAAAGTTTGAGGAAGATCTAGATGCAATGCTTTCGAAGTGTGACATAATTGTCATCAACACACCTCTTACTGAGAAAACAAAGTAAGTTTACTAATTTATTTCCTAATCTCCAAATCCCCGATCTGTTTTAGAAGGGCTTTTGCATTGATGACATATGTGAGAATTAGGGCTCTATATTGCATCTCAAACATTAAAAAATAGCACACGGCTTATATGTGATTCTTGTCAGAGGGATGTTTGACAAAGAGAGGATAGCTAAGCTGAAAAAGGGAGTTTTAATTGTGAACAACGCTAGAGGTGCAATCATGGACGCACAAGCAGTTGCTGATGCTTGTTCCAGTGGGCATATTGCAGGTATCTCAACAAATGCATTTGAATGGACACCATTGAATGTCTTCCGAGCAATTAGTTTTTTTCTACTAGCTGACTTTTCTTCTAGCATTCTCTCTCCTTGCAAATCAATTAATCTTCATCATGTCTCATTTAGCTGTATTAAACTTAAAGACAAGGGAAAAAAAAAACTGTTTTTATCTGCGAAATAAATGGATTCTGAAGAATGAATTGGGGCCAGGAAATTGGAATTAGATTTAACGTTGTTCAATTTATAATGGTTACACTCGAAATCCACTTCCATGCCAAATGAGCTCGATTGATGAATGATGGCTGCTTGTCCCTTTAAACCAATGCTTCCATTGTTACTTTAGGTTACAGTGGAGATGTTTGGTACCCACAACCAGCCCCTAAGGATCACCCCTGGCGCTACATGCCAAACCAAGCCATGACCCCGCACATTTCTGGAACTACCATTGACGCACAGGTAACGGCCATTTTCCTTTGAAGTCTACTCAACTTTCTGCTGCATCTCTTCCATCATCACACGAAAATAGGTTTATTTTCCAACAAATTGAAGACTTTGATATTGATGTTGTAGTTGCGTTATGCGGCTGGAGTGAAGGACATGCTGGACAGGTATTTCAAGGGTGAGGATTTTCCTCAACAGAATTACATTGTCAAGGATGGAGAACTCGCGAGCCAGTACCGCTAAATGTGCTTCACCAACTGTTGAGATTCCGGCTTCCATGAGGGTTGTCATGTGTAGTTCAATGCTACCTAAATAAACCAACCTTTCTTTTGTAATTTCCCATCTTTATGTAGTTCCATAAGTGTGCCAAATGGGCAGTTCTTGCCCAGAATCTGAAAGTACCAATCAGTGTTTCCTTTATTACATCTCTTATTGTTCTCATCTTTCTTTGTTCTACGGGTACGGTTAATGCATTGATCGTAAGTGATTGACGCCAAAATCAATTCTTCCTCACTTTAAAATGTTTACTCTTTTAGAGATAAGTGTAAATTTGTGACAAAGCGGTATCGGAATAGAATTCTACTAGCATTTAAAATGGAGATCCGTGTGTGAGTCACAAAAGTTGTGTGTTGGATTGGGTAAACAAGAATGTAAACAATACAGCAATTGGCCCAAGCCACATTGACCGAAAAAGAATTATGAGTATGCTTACATGTAGTTAGTATTTTTCTTTTTTAAGGAATTAATGTGACTTTGTGACAAATAACTATCAATGATCATCATTTCATATTTTAGATAATCAAAACCATTATTCTCTAACACACATAAATTAAGTTTTGAATCATTTTTAGAATGGCATAGAGACATTTGGCCGAAGAAGAAAGAAACCGACAGCCACCCGTTATCTTAAATCATGTTGTAAGTTGTTGGGGCCACACCCCACCCTAGTCAAATTATTGCCTCTTCGTTTCCACGTGATCGATTCCGGAGATCTTACATTTTACTATGTTAGATATTTTGGACTCTTACTAGGAAAAATATACTCACCATTCATTCCTTCTTTATTTTTAATGAAAACCAAAAAACAAAAACTACTCTAAGTGACTACAAATAAATCAGCTTCAAAATGCTTTCCACCACCATGAAATGTTACTGAAAAATTATAAACGGGTTAAATAACCCAAAAAATGAGTGTCATGTTTTGTGGTGGAGCAATAAGAAGTGGGGTGTTGGCAGTTGAATTTACTTTTTGCTAACTCTTCCATGGTTTTTTTCATTTTCATCTATATAAAGGCAGCAGAGCGGTGTTGAGTTGCTACACTTGTCTATTCTCCACTTACATAAACGCTTCTCTTCAGTCTCATCTCTCTACCGAATCGCCTTTCAAAGAACGACTACCGATGGCGATGAAGCGTGCGGCTGCTTCTGCGGTTCGCGCTTTTATTTCTTCACGGAACCCCGCTCCCGCTTCAGTTCTAGCTTCGAGGGGCCTTCACGTAAGCCTTCCTTGCTTTGCTTTTTACAATTATTTTATCCCTTTCGGAAACTTCTGCTGACGAAACTATATATGATCTCCTCTGATTTGCAGTAGCTTGTTGATTCTCTAAATTTTGAGACCCCCTGTATAATTAATTGTTTGTGTTGAAGAAAAGTTTTGTATAGAGCGATGGATATTGTTTGGAAAGAAAATTCTAATTCTTTCTAAATCGGATTCCATCAAATTAAAGTAATTACATAACAATTGTAAGTTTGTAATACATGTAAAATGACATATAATTCAAAAATAATGACAGATTATATTATAAATATGTTATATTTGTTTGAGAGTTTGACTCGAATTTGTTTGAAGAATTTATGGAAAGAAAGAAACCGATCAAATTCATCACCCCAAAACTACAAGTCTGCGACATGTCACGTGGCAGCTTAAGGCTAATTTGTCAATAGAACGTGATTTAGGCCAAGGCCCATTAGTTTTCGCTCGAGACCCTTTGAGGTACAGTCCTGGCCCAGACCCAACAATGTTTTAAATTAAAGAAATAATAAGTGGCACCGGAAATTGTTGGCTGGGTCAGGGTGCACCTGGTGTCCTATTCGCCTGTCTCATGACAGTCCATCCAAGTAGCTCGGACTAGCCGAGAATTATCAGGGCCGCGCAACAGCGCAGGGCCAATTCGGCTTCGTAGTTTGGGGGAGAGGGAGCTTTGAAATATTTTTTTGCAGGAAGACTTGAGAAATTTCAAGAATTTTACTCCATTCTTCTATATAATTTCAGTTCTAATTGTGTTAGAGAATTTTGACTTTTACATTCTGTACGTGCACAGGCCTCGCCTGGCAGCAAGAAGATTGTGGGCGTCTTTTACCAGGCAAATGAATATGCTTCCATGAACCCCAATTTCCTGGGCTGTGCGGAGAATGCATTGGGCATACGCGAATGGTTGGAATCTCAGGGTCATCAGTACATAGTCACCTCAGACAAGGACGGACCACATTGTGGTAAGGGAGCATCAAAGCACCATCACAATTACATTGGCAAATGACCAATTCTGCATTCATACTGATGATGGTCTTGTATGCACTATGCAGAGCTTGAGAAACACATACCTGATCTCCACGTGCTGATAACCACCCCTTTCCATCCGGCATATGTGACGGCCGAAAGGATCAACAAGGCAAAAAATTTGCAACTTTTGCTCACTGCGGGCATTGGCTCCGATCACGTAGATCTCAAGGCTGCAGCTGAGGCTGGATTAACAGTGGCAGAGGTCACCGGGAGCAACGTTGTGTCAGTTGCTGAAGATGAACTTATGAGGATTCTCATTCTTGTTCGCAACTTTTTGCCTGGTCATCACCAGGTCATTAATGGGGAATGGAATGTCGCAGCTATTGCTTATCGAGCTTACGATCTTGAAGGCAAGACAGTTGGGACGGTTGGAGCTGGACGTATTGGCCGACTGTTGCTCCAGAGGTTGAAGCCTTTCAACTGCAATTTGCTCTACCATGATCGCATCAAGATGGATCCGCAGCTAGAGAGTGAAATTGGAGCCAAGTTTGAAGAAGATCTAGATGCAATGCTTCCTAAATGTGACGTAATCGTCATCAACACGCCTCTCACCGAGAAAACAAAGTTTGTTAATCTCTAAATTCCAAATTCTTGATCTGTATTTGAAGAACCCCTGAGTAATTGTCCTGTGTTTTCCTCAGAGGAATGTTTGACAAAGAGAGGATAGCTAAGCTGAAAAAGGGAGTTCTAATTGTGAACAATGCTAGAGGTGCAATCATGGATACACAAGCAGTTGTTGACGCTTGTTCCAGTGGGCATATTGCAGGTATGCCATCAAATGCAGTTAAAATGGACATCATTACATGCCTTTGCAGGAGTAATTGGTGCCATTGCTGCTGACTTGAACTTTTCGCCTCTTATTGTTTCTCTCCTTTGAAATTGCTTCCACTGTTAACTTAGGTTACAGTGGAGATGTTTGGAACCCACAGCCAGCTCCAAAGGATCACCCTTGGCGCTACATGCCGAACCAGGCTATGACCCCTCATGTATCCGGAACCACCATCGATGGACAGGTAACAATTATTTGGTTTTGACGTCTATTCATGTCACTGCTGCTGCTTCTCATGACGTTGTCAATTGAAGCAAGTGCAAATGTACTGCCATTGTAGTTGCGTTATGCGGCTGGAGTGAAGGACATGTTGGAGAGGTATTTCAAGGGAGAAGATTTCCCTCCACAAAACTACATCGTCAAGGATGGAGTACTCGCAAACCAGTATCGCTAGATGTTGCTGCTTCACCATGTGTGGATTTCGACTTCTACGACTCTTGTCGTGTGTAGTTCCATGCTATATTAATAAACCAATCAACCTCCTTATTGTAATTCCTTATCTATAATAAGAGTCTCGTAATTGTGGCAAGCAGGCTGTTCTTGCCCCGGATCTTTACGAGTACTAATGAGTGAACGCTTTTACTGTATCTCTTATTGGTGTTCTGTTTCAACAAAACTAATGATATGATATGCATGTTATATAATTGATTACTTTATTTGATTTCAATTCAAAATTGGAATCCAACACATTCCAAATTTTATTTGAAAATGAATCGATAAAGCCTCCAGAGTCTAAATAAATATTCATATTTGGATAATTATTCATAACTATACTATTGTGTAAAAATTAGTCTTAATCACATTGTAATCTCATATTTAATATATATATATATATATTATTCAGAAATATTTATCTAAATTATGCTCAGATGCTAATATAATTAATTAAATTGGGATTTAATTCAAACTCTGTCAAGATTGTAAGCAAAATTGAATTGATTCACACAGACTGGGACAAAGAACCAACCGGACAGCCGTAGTCCGGCCCAACAATCAGGTTTATCTGGGATGGTCCAGTAATAACTGGGCTGGACCAATGCCCGACCCGGCTAACCAATCCGACTTTCTGAATCTCGCAACTGAACTATCCTAGGGTTTAAGAACCCAGAGGTTTTGAATCAACTGAAAAAGTATGGCGTCCTATTGCACTAGAAATCTCGTTCAACGATCTTCTAACACTGCAAGAACCTTGTTGTTTCGAGGCCAATCATCGCATTCAGTTGCCGCTGGACCATCGAAGCTCAGTGGACTCACGCCCACTATCCCTCGTTCGTCACCTCGTCATCGCTCCTTTCTTTCTTCCAGGTTCACCGGAGAAAAGCTGATTTTTTTTATGTATTGCCCGATCGATTGTTATTGGTGTTATTACAGTTAAATAAACTAGAAAGTCTGTCAATTTCAGGCTACCAGTTGAGCTAGGGTGTGGAGAGTCGCTGATGCCACTGCATTCGGTGACTGCATCTGCATTGCTCAACTCAATGCTGTCTTCCAAGGTTGGGCAGTGGGGTTTTCTTTCTGAAGGTATTCATTTGTTCCCAATTTCTTTTTTGAGTTTTCTATTTTTCATTTCATTATCATTACACTGTGTTCCAGTTCTGAAATGTTAAAATGGAATTTGTATAACTTAATTGATTGTGTATTTGACTTGCAATTTGCAACTTATACATGAAAAATGGCATATCGATGTGATTGAAAGTCCGGAAATTGCGACAATGTTGTTGTGTGGCAGGTTTGGGATTTGCGCCCGTAATTTTTATGCATACCCCTTTCCGGTCTTTGGGTTTCCATCATTGACCATTTGATAACACTAGTCAATATCAAAACTAATTAACAGTAATCTTTGAGAACTGAGAACATTTTGATGGTAGCTAATCTCCTGTTATACAACATTATGGAACTTCTCATTTGGGCATGTAGGAAACGGTTAGTGATCATGCCTAATACCTCTTTTAGAAGTTTGGGGAATTCAAAAAAGAAGGAAGTAAATGAAATTGAGATTCAAGGTTCGAGTGAACTAATGCTTGCTTTGTTATTATGTTTCTTGTCTGAGTTTTGATTCAAAAGGGTATAGACAGTTATTTTATAGTAAAGGAGAGAATTGAATGAACACCATAACAATGAATCATTGTTGGTGGATTCTTCACATGATGCTGTGTCTTGCAAATTGCAGTGAAATCAACGCATAGAGAATAACATGTATTTACTATATGTCATGTGGTGTTGTGTTGGTTTGGATGATGAAGCATGTTCTTTCTTTGTTTTGCCATCAGGCTTTGCAACGCCGCTATAACAGGACCTTTAAAGGAGTTGCTGGGAAGAACCAGCAGAGATAATTCCAGGACCTTCAATCGAGATGCCGGGAAAGATGGCCAGAGATAATTCCATCCTTTTGACATAAGAATAAATGTAACATTAAAATGGTTGTATTATTGGTAGAATATGATCTTGTTCTGTACTTGCTCCTTAATTAAACATATTATGTGGCTATTTATGTTACATTTAAGGAGGGCAAAACTCGCTGATTGGTTTTGTTGTTTGTTGCACTCAGTTCTCTTTGCTATATTCAAACTGGTTTGTGGCTTTACGTATTCTTCATGCATATAACTATCGATATTTCGAGATTCCAGGTATACTATAGATGTCTTTTCAGCAGGTTTCTTGAAAAAATGGATTTGTTTGGAGGAAGGAGGAACTGCCTATCTTGGGGTTTTGCTGTGAGGTTGGGGTCTTGTGGAGCTCCAAGGTTTTACCACCTTGTCATTTTCATTTTCTTGTTTTAGGACGTTGTACTGTATAGACACTTCTAAACTTGAATTTTGTTTCAAATTGATCGTTCTGACCATATTATAATTGGGAATAAAATGACCAGTTTAGACTTTTTTTTTTCCTCACTTCAGTCCCTAAATTTGTAAGTTGTCAACTAGTAGTTCGTGCCACTACAAATACAGGAAATCAGATTCATAGATTGGTGATTTATTCACATTTTATAGCTCAAATTTGTATATACGTACAGTAAAAACAACTTTATTTAAATCAAGTTCGATCAAAATACAATAAATATGACATATTTGACGTGTAATGGATCATTTCTCTCAAATTGCACATCAATTTCATGACAAATGTATTATATTTACTGTGTAATTGATTTATATTTGATCTAAGTCGATTTAAATTAAAAAATTTATATGCACAACAACACTCCTCATGATACATTGTGATGGGGATAATTCCTTGTAATATATCTTTCAAGGGCAAAATAATTACTTTGCATTATACTTTTTAATTAATTGACTGTTTTGTTATGTTTTTATTTTTGGGTTATTTGTTTCCTTAATGAGAAGCTGAAATCTAATATATTTTAATAATGAGTAAAATTTTATGATAATTGTAAATATATATCATGTGAATTAAACATTAGTATCGCACAATAATAATTCAGTTATGTAATCACTAAGATATATATATATATATATATATATATTGATGTGGTCGAGAGTTTTATGAATTGATGAAATTAAAAATTTTACCTATGATACAATTACGCACCAGGTGAAATACGATTATCGAGAAAGGTCTTTTAGTAAGAAAAAATAATCACTTGCAATAAATAGTGGTTGCCTTAAAAAATTAATATTTTTGGTATTTATAGTAGCGTTGGAAGTTATACGGTGTGGTTGGTTGAATTTGTTTGATATGTGCCTCATATTTGTCTTCCACTTACTCACTTATATTTTTCTCCTTTCATTTGCATTTCAGACTTCCAACCCCATTTTCTCCACAATGGCTAGCAAATGTAACTCTCTTCCTTAGTTAAATTTTGTTTTTCTTCATTTGGTGTTCTTGCTTTGTATTTTACTTCTTTGATTGAAATGTGGAGTGGGGAGGGTGATTGTGAAAATGACCGTGAGTTAGATTGCCGGCAGACGACGGCACACCCGATGGAAGGGGGGGTACGGCCGACTTCGAGGTGGGGGGAGGGGGGGCGACCCGTCGGCTCAAGGCGGTGCCTCGGGTAGGGGGTGCAGTCCCCCTCCCAACTCGCGATCGCGCCTCAGGTGGTTCGGTACTGGGGCTCGGTAGAGGGGATGTTACGGGTTTTAATCCGCCTGCCGAAATTTTTTTTTGACGTTTGGGGTGATCTTCCTCCATATCTAGAAGGTTATTCACCTGATCATATTTGCCGCGATTATGAGTTTGCCTAAGTGTCATTCTTTTGACTCAGGTTAGAATTTAGAGGATATGTCTGATTTTGAGTTGAACTCAACGGGGTCTAGACGTAGCGAGAGGGATGAGGCTTTCGAAAATATTGCCTCTAGGGAGCGTCGATTTGAGCGAGAGATATCTATTGGGAGGAAATTTTTGGCCTCTGCCTCTGGTGTTGCTTTTATCGCTAAGGCTCAAGAGGAGGCGGTCTCAAGGTTCCAAGAATCAAAGAAGTTCGATACGATCTTAACTGACAAGGCAACTCTTATTTACAATGATGCAATTCGAAGGTGTCGTCGTGTCCTTCGTTGGACCCTTAGCAAGAAGGGCCGGATTGTTGAAGAAGACAATGGGCTCCTTGATCTTGAGGTGTCGGAGGGTGAAGAGGAGGTGGTGGAAGTTGCCGACGGTTGAACCCCCCAAGTTTAAAAGCTTCGTAGTTTTCCGTTTGTTACTTAGGATTTAATCTCAGAATGTAATCGGATTATTTTGTTTAGTATGAATTTGACTCTCGGCATGTAATCAACGCATATTGTTTAGGGCGACTGCTTCACCTCATATGGGGCGCTTTTGTAAGTAGGCGGTTCTAACTCGTGATTTTGTAGTATTTTACTTAATTGACTTTTATATCACTCGCGTTGTATCTTTCTAGGATGTGTTTGCTTTTTTTACGCAATCTATTTTAATTGGGTGTTGTCTCAAGGGATGATTTCGCTTGCGTCCCGAAGTTGGATCTTTGCCAACTTCATTTAGGGAGGAAAAATTCTCCAGGAATAACGTCGTTGGGGGTTAATCTTAGTGGATTTTCAGTTAGGGGTCCCGGGGCAATTGGTACCTCAAGGGGGCCTCTCGAAAATCCATAGATCCCCCTTATCAAAGAAATTTTGAACTACAGCGGGAAAATTAACTTCATTACTTGGATGTAAATTATAAGAGTTTCACAAGAGGTCGACGAGGAGGGATAAAACGCTACACTTCTATTTTGCCCTTCATTACAAAATATTCAAAAAGTGAACTTACGTACCCAGATAACTTAATAGTAATACTTCTTGAGATTTGCGATTTGTGATGTTCCACGTGCGAGGGATGTCCCACTTTGCATCCAACTTTCCAATGGGGCCCGAAGCTTAGGCTTTTCGCATCACCAGATCTCCCACTTGAAAACTTCTCGGCTTGAATCTCGCATTGGTTGTGTAAATAGTAGCTCGGATTGTGGTTTTTTCTCTACCCTCTTCAAAAAAGTTTACGTTCATCCTCAACCCTTGCTCGTTGCAGTTTGGGTTGTAATGTTTCACTCGCCAACAGAGTTCTCCTATTTCTGCCAGCACTACGGCATTTGTCCCATAAGATAGGTTAAACGGGAATTCTCCCATAGGTTCCTTGGTGTGGTTTGATATGCCCATAAAATGCTAGGGAGCTCATCCACCCATGCCACCTTTTCAGTTCCCAATCGAGTCTTCAAGTGTTAAAGGATTGTCCGATTGGTGACCTCCATCTGTCCGTTTGCTTGGTGATTACTAACTGATGTGAAGAATTATTTGATCCCCAGCTCCTTGTACCAGTCCTTAAGTTTATTCCCCGAAAACTGAGTCCCATTATCGGATATTATGGCGCGGGGGATCCAAAACGGCATATGATGTTCTTCAATAGAAACTTAATCTTTCTCCGATATTTTGGCTAACGGCTTGGCCTCTACAATTTGTAAAATTGTCCACCGCAACCAAGAATTTTCTTTGTCCTGCGACTTCCGGAAAAGACCCAACTAGGTCCAAACCCCTTTGATCAAAAGGGCAGGGACTTTCAAGGGGTTGCATTAGCGCTGTCGGCTGGTGATTAATATTTGCGTGTTCTTGGCATGCCCGGCATCGCCTAACCAACTCATGTGCGTGGGAGAGCATCGTTGGCCAAAAGAACCCATGCCTGGGGGCTTTTCCCGCTAAGGCCTTTCCTCCAAGGTGGTTTTGGCAAATTCCCTCATGTATCTCTCTTAAGACATAATTTTCCTTTTTAGGAGTTAGGCACTTTAGGAGGGGCAGCGAGAAACCACGTTTTTATAAGCCTCCATCTATCACAATGAAGCGGGATGCTTTTCCTTTCAAGACCTTTGCCTCTTTTTGGTCCTCCAGTATAGTTCCATCAGTTAGGAATCTGACGATCCCTTCTTTCCAAATCGGAGGTGTTGGGTCCACTCACATAATCTCCTCTTGCTCCTCTATCACAGCTCTTTCCATTGAGAGAAAAGTGATTCTTCTGCTTCGGATGGCTGTCATCGAGCTTGCTAACTTGGCTAGTTGGTCGGCTACGACATTATCTGTTCTCGACACCTGAACAATAGAGGCTTCTTCGAACTTCTCAAGTAGGGTTGTTGTATTATGAAATTAAATTGCATTAATTCAAAATGTGTAATTAAAATATTAAGAATAAAATGTATCCAATAAGTAAATTATAAGCCAAATAACGCTTAAAAATAAATAAATAAAGACACATATATATATATATAGCATAAATTATTATTAATTATATTAAATTATAAATACCAACTTAACCATATTTATATGATTATGATCACTTCACTCAATAAAATTATTTATAAATGAATCCAACTTTTAATTGAGTCAATAACATTTGAATAGATAAATATAATTTTTATAATTTAAAAAATCTGTAAATTGATTAATTTAAGAATAATATTTTTTTAATAATTGATATTAAACGCTATAGTTTTTGTTACATGACCTCTCAAATAAAATCAATAATAAATAGGTACGTATATAATGTTTTTTTGATATAAACATAAATATAATGAAATAAAAAAATATTATAGCGTTAATTGATGGACAAAATCGAGTTTTAAAAATTGTGAAAGGTTTTTATATAAAATTACTTAAATTATAAAAACTAATTGATGTGAATTTTGAAAGTGATTGTTTATCCATTAAGGCCACCGGCTCAGCCCAATTGGAAGTGAGTTGTAAAATTATAAATTTGTTACCATTGTGAAATGCACAACACACACTAAAACAGACACTATAAATCATAGGAATATCAGTTGAAAGTAAAAGGAAAAAGTGGCAAAAAATATAGAAAAACAAAATTTGTTCGTTCTATTTCAACGGTGGCATCAGTCGTCAAGATTTCAGGCAGCCGTCTTCCTTTGCTGACTGAACTATTTATTTAAATAAATTAAACTTTTAATTGAGTCAATAACATTTGAATAGACAAATATATTTTTTATAATTTAAAGAATTTGTAAATTCATTAATTTAAAAATAATATTTTTGTTATAATTGATACTAAACACTGTACTTTTTGTCGCATGACCTCTTAAATAAAATCAAAAATATGTATGTATGTACATTAAAAAAAGAGAAACATGATGAAATAATCATAAATATAATAAAATAAAAAAAATTATATGGTATCTATTAATTGATGGACAAAACGAGTTTTAAAAACTAAAAAAGGTTTTTATATTAAATTACTTAAATTATAAAACCTAATTGATGTAAATTTTGAATGATTTATAATAAAAAAATAATTCGAAATTTAACATGAATGGATGGATTAAAAAAAGTAAAAAATAATGATGACAAATAATAATTAATAAAAATTAATGTAATTAACTATTTATATTTATAAAACTAAATTTATGTGGCAAACAAGATAAAACAACTTATCCGTTAAGGCCCAACACAGTCTGCTCGGCCCAGCCCAGTGCAAATTTTGTTATCCTTGTAAAATACCAAAAAACACACACTAAAACCCTATAAAAATAAATATCAGCTAAAAAGTGTAATAGAAAAAAGCCAAGAAAAACGTCCCATTTCAACGGCAGCATCAATTCTCAACATTTCAGGCAGCCGTGCCTTCCTCCCGCTGACAGCCACCAGTCGCCTTCCTCCGCTGACAGCCATCATTCTCCAACCTCAGTTTCTTCTTTTTTTCAGTAGGTACTTATTGATCAAAGCAAGTGAGTTTTTCTTTTTCTTTTTTATGTTTCTTGATTTAGGGTTCTTGCTTTGTGAAATTAAATGTATCTTGTTTAAATGAATTTGTCTGCCCAATGGAAAACTTGGCATGAGTACTTCTTAAAGATCACGAATTCTTGAATTACACGGTCTTACTCTGTTTTTTTTTTTTTTTTTCCTTTATGGTGTTGATGAATTATTTCAAGGTTCTTGAAATTGAACTACTACATGGGTTCTCTAGTACGCCGTGGATTACTATTTCTGGGGACAAAGGTGCGGGACTTAAATGCAAGGATGCCGGTGACGATAGTTTTGTTGGTTCAGAACTTGCGAGGAGAATAGCCAAGACGGCTCCCATCATTGGAGGTTCTGAGGCGTTCAGAACTTGCGAGGAGAATAGCCAAGACGGCTCCCATCATTGGAGGTTCTGAGGCCTCTTCCCTTTTGATATGATTGTTTTTTTGTTTGATTACTGTATTGATTTTGTTGTGATTTTTATTGCTACACTGAATAAAATGGTGAGAAAATGGTGGTGTTAGTTCCTAACATTCCATGTTGAAGTTGTACACGGGTTGGTAATTCTGGCATCAGCAACTCCCAAATAATAAAATTTTCAAGACATGACCGAGGAAATTGCTGGAACTACTTTTAAGGAACTTCCCTGAAAATTATTTCCAAGTCTCTTGACTATGTTTAACTGCTTCTCCTTTCAAGAAAAAAGTAAGTCAAGTTGGTGAATTGATCTTCATTTTCAAGAAAATGTGTTCTTGGGATAGTGTTCTTTTGGTGGAACTGTCCCTTGTATCCTTTCTTTGCTCTAAATCATGAACAAGGATAAGCTGCAGTCTTTCTTTCATGCGGGAATAAGTAATTCTAATTACAGGTAAGTTGCATGTTTTGTTCTTGTATATGGTGCATCATGTATTTACCCTTGTTTGTTAAAAGATGTGTAGTGAAGAGCTGTTAAGTTTATTCTCATTGTTTTCTTTGGTCCTTCGACAATTGCAGGCCATATTTGTTGCTGCATAAAGCTGTTGTTCTTTAGCAATCTCTCGTGATACGTATTCCCTAAACATGCTATTCTAGCCTTAATAAGGACACGAATTATTGGTTCTTCTTTCTCAGACGTGTGTGCGTGCATGGGTGCATATATATAGATCTAAATGTCTATATATGTTTTGTCAGTTTTTCTAATATACAGATTGTTTCTTTGTTTCAGTCTGGTCGAAAAGGAATGGTTTTGGATTTGGCGAAGTTTGTCGACAAGGGTATCCAAATCAAGTTAACTGGTGGAAGACAAGGTCAGTTATGTGTAAATTTGATTGGTTTGGAAATTCAGGCCATGTCTTTGTTCAGTTGTGAATGGATTGGTTCTAATATTTCTGTTCAGAAACTGTTGTGCTTATGATTGTTTTTTCTTGGTTTTATCTGGTCATTTTCCACTCTTAGTGACATTAATTTACCATTGAAATCCCTGATCCTCAGAATGCAATCAACAACAGTGGCCTATTTGAACCTCAAACAATTTTGTTCCCCGGATTACTGCAATTAAATCCTCCTTAAGATTTCACTATTTACAGTTTGATTGTTGCTTTGTTTTGACTTATCATTTTCCAAAACGTCTGTAATGTGTTCTGAATGCATATATTTTCCCGTCCCTTTTCTTAAGTCTTAATAGGTTCTGATCAGTACGCTTGTGTTAATTGCAAGACTTTATCAAATTGCGATGAGTGTTCATGACATAGTCACTTTGTTTCTCTAAATCTGCCATGAGGATCTACAGGCTTTTGTTTGGATTGTCATCTTGGTGGTGTTGGATGACCTTCCTACCATTGAGATAGGAAAGAATGTGACTGTAGCAATAATATAAATGTATGCATTTTCTGTTTCAGAAAGTTCTTTACTTGACGTTATATTATCTAAATGAATGCAAAAATGTAGTGGAAGTGATTTTCAATGAATGCAAAAATGTAGTGGAAGTGATTTTCTTGTTTTGGGAAAAGGTTATTTGCATTGATGTAAAAGAATCATACGTACACTTACAAGCCTTTCACGAAAGTTTTTTTTGGAAATGATTTCTACCTGTGTGAGAGGTTAGTGATATTTTAAGTTTTCTGAAAATTGCTGCCAAATGTTCTTTGGATCATGTAGGACTTTGGTGCTGAAACCTTTTGGCTCCACTTATTAACACATGGAGCTATATGAGCAAGATGCTGATGTTGTCAATTGCACAATCTAGAGTAAGACTACTGCTTGAAGGTAATGGAAAGCCATGTATGTCTTCACTTTGATTATTGAATCTGTGTCTACTTGAGGAGCAGTAAGTAACATTATGTTTACTGATCAATTTGCCTACTTCACCTCTGATTGCATGTATGTGATCCACTGATGGCTAAGTGTCATCCGTCCATTCTCTCTTACTCTTATTTGAACTTGACTTAAGTATCTTAATATTCTCCTGGGACTGTGATGAAACTTCCTAAGTATTTTACTCTTATATGTAATCCGCTGAAAGCTAAGTGCCATCATCCACTCTCTCTTACTCTTATTTTAACTTGACTTCAAGTATTATAATATTCTCTTAGGACAGTGATATTTTAACTCCCAAGACCAATTAATGGACAGACAGAATATTTTCTCTCAAGTGCCATATAGAAAAGTATCTTGTTTATGCGGTATCTATTTTATGCCTTTAAATTAGAGCATGTCGCAATTATGTATCTGTGTTGTTTTCTTTTGTGCCTTCATGATTCTATCTTAATGCAAAGAATAGATGTCATACTATTTATAATCTCTTTGAGAAGTACTGTTGTTACTGGTAATCTAGTACGAATTCTTTTATTATGCGAGTTTTATTGTTACTGGTCATAAATAATTTTTCAGTAATATGTATGATATGCATTTATTTGATTCTACAAGTGAAGCATGTCAGTTGGTATGTGTGATTCATACTTGTCTTTTACAAGAGCGAGGGCCAGAGTTTGAATTTGATTTGCCAATTCTGTGCGAAGTAGATAACCTCATATCGATAAAGATTGTGCGGGAATCAAAAGGTTAAGTAGGATTTAAATGCTCAGTTAAAACATATGTTGGCTGCTAAAGTATGCTATTTGACGACATTTTAGAACCTAATGGTAGCCTACCTATCTTCATATTCCTCTATTCTAGTTTCTAACTCAAAAGTAACCAGTGCCCCTATTAATTCTTCTAAGTCAATTTTTCTTCCATATTTTGAAATCAAGGTGGTTGAACCATTGATTTTACACTTTGTATAATTCAAACCCAATTGTATTGCTCTAATTTCTTTGAAAAGTCACAGAATCACCATTCTCGTTTGGAAAGAAAATAATTATGGGTTTTGAGACTGCTCAAAATGTGAAGGGTGCGAGGTTATAGTTGAGACCTAAATTGGAGAATAAACCCTCCTCTTTTTTTTTAAATTTATTCTTGGTGCATTTATTGTGTTGGGTTCTCTTTTCATGCGCTTGCCTTAAAACTTTTTGTTCGTAATACATTTGACATTCTTGTATGAATTTACAAAATTCATGTTGGTTCATGTTATTAACCTCTTGTTTTTGCAGGCGTATCATAGAAAAATGCGTTGAAAAATCTATATCATTCGATCATGAATTATTTTATTTGTGAACTTTGAAAATTAAATGCTATACTAAAATGCCTAACTATTGTCTAGATGCCAATTTAAAATCTGTTTCTCAAGAGGACTTGGTAAATATTTTGTGAGTACTATATAATTTCATGAGTCCATAAATGGTTTTTTGAGGAACACAGTGTTTTGCTAACTTAAATTTGTGTTTGAAGAACCTTTAATATTACTGGAAATTGGTTTCCTTGTCAACTGTTCTTCTGTTATCAATTAAAACCTTTAATATTACTGGAAATTGGTTTCCTTGTCAACTGTTCTTCTGTTATCAATTAATGTTTTCAAAATCAGCTTTTATATTTTACTCAAAGATTTGTTTCTTCTGTTATCAATTAATGTTTTCAAAATCAGCTTTTATATTTTACTCAAAGATTTGTTTTTCTTGTCAAGTGTTTTATAATAAACTCATTTTTTCAAAATCAGCTTGAACTTACAAATAATGAAGAAAAATTAACAAAATATTTTGATGAGTAATAGATGAATTCATTTAATTGTTTTTGGATAAATGCATGACAAGTCATATGTTTTGGACTTTAAGTGAAGCTTTTTTTGTTGAATTTTAATTTTATAAAAGTAATCGACTTTGAAACAGTTTCTGAAGTTTTTTGGAACATTTTAAAAAGCATTCAGTTTACTATTTTTGGTCAAATTGCATTCATTGCCATAATTGCTCAGATTTTCAAGAAATACATTATTAACTTTTCTTTTGACAAATGATTATCGTGCTGAAACTTGTTAAGATGTGTTGAAAATTCTTTTAAGATATTTGACCAATAATTTAAAAAACGATAATGAGATTGGCATCTAGAACAGTTATGCAATTTATTATATGTATGTTATTTTTCAAAGTTCACAAATGAACTAATTTGTGATTGTATGCTATAGAATTTCCAACAATACTTTGATACGCCTGCAAAGTAGAGATGTCGATGATATGAACAAATATGGTGTTTTGTAAAATTTGTACAAGAATTTTAAATGTACGACAAACAAAAAGTTTTGATAAAGCGACATGGGAATAAAACCTAACATAATGAACAAACCGAGAATAAACCAAGAAAAATAATGGAGGGTTGCTTCTTGTTTACGTCTCAACTCCAACTCTCTTGCGCCTGTCATATTTAAAGTGGTCTCAGAATCCGTAATTCCATCGCTTCCAAATTAGAATGTTGAGTACGTGAGTGTTTCATAGAAATTAGACACTTTTGAGTTTGAATTATACAAAGTAAATTGCAATGGTTTCAACCTTACTTGATTTTTAAATATGGGAAAAATTGATAAAGAAGCAATTGATAAGGTCAAAGGTTGCTTTTTTGGCTAGAAAATGGTAGAGAGGAATATATGGATATATAGGTTATTATGTGGTTCTAGATGTTGTCGAAGATGCACTCTTCTTTTAGCGGCCAATATGTGACAACTGGGTGTTTAAATTAGTTCTTAGAGAGATGTTATTTATATAAGTTGTTATTGCATGTCATTATGTTGCGCGTTTTCTCTTTAATTGTTGATTCTGTACACATTTTCTTGTTTGTTTATTTCATTCTAACAACTTAATGCTGGTGAAGACAGCTTTCACGTCGATTGGGTTCAAGTAATTTGGAGTATTGAGTCTTTTGCACTAGAGTATCAACCCTCCTGGGTTCTCCAAGAAATCGGCAGCCATCTATGTAAAGAGTCTATTGTAAATAAGAATTAAGTGTGTATGGTAATACTTCGGCCTTCTTTGTATTATGGCTCCAATAAGACCGCCTTGTTTCTTAGCCAAAGAAATAAAAGTTTTGATCCGAAACTAATTTGTAGTTGTATATTTATTACTTGATCAAAATCAACTCAACCATATGCACAAGTTGGTACATCATTGAAGCTCAAATCAACTGTTTTTTGAGAATTCTTTTCTTTTTTTTCCCTGTACTGCTTACAATTGGAACATCGTTGAACTCTATTCTCCATACGGAAAATACACTGCCAATCAAAAAAAAAATAAAAGAAAATAGAACTTTTGTAGTATACAATCATCATCAACAAACTAAAAAGAAAAACTACAATCCAATTGAGGTATATCAATGTTAAGGTAGTGTCTATCAACAAGCTAGCTTGCATGTTTTCATCCCCCATAGTAATTTAGATTATGGGTACACATAAATAAATTTGGCATTCTATTAGCAACTTTAGAATATGACGAAGTCTCCAGGTTATATATAACTATAGCTAATGATTATGAATGTGATGGTGATTGTTAAATATCTTGATTTTAAATGTTCAAAATTAATAATAATTGAGATGGGGATGTCAATGATCTCGTAGAGACTTACCGACGTGACATATAATAAGAAATATCTCTTCTTTTATGGAGATTATATAAATATATTTTGACCAGTAAATATGTTATCATAGTTAGTCATAAAATATATTAAGTTCACAATAAAATTTACGTTTCTGTTATTGAAACATTAGCATTATACAATTATATTTTCAACATAAATTGATAATAATTGTTTTAATTGATAAGGATACTATTTACTCCTATTATTTGTAATTCACTTTCTAAATTTAATTTGTACTACTAAATTAAAAATATTTTTCAAAATTAAAATTTTATATTTCGTATTCACAGATGAGTTATATTTCACTATTTTGTATTCATGTCAATTAATATAAAAATAAAAATAATAATATAGTAAAATAAAAATAATTAGTCAAATTCTTTATTTTGGATTGCTTTAGTAAGAAGATTCATTTAATAAAAGATTAACAATATAACTCAAAAAGAGCACAATATGAAATATGAAAGTGTACCCCGTGAAAGGTATGAATGTTTTCTTACAATAGAAAATAAACACTCAAGCCATTCTCACTATTTTATATTTAATCATAAGTTACAGTTATTAGAATTCTCAAAATGATACGTCCATTATATTATAAAAAATTTTATAATCTAAAAATATTAATCTAATATTAATATTAAAATAAAATTAATTAGTCGGAAATCACTTGATTTAAATTTTTCAACAATACGTTTAATTTAATAAAATTGAGGATATTTATTCAATGTTATACTTTTATTTTTTTGAAGTTTGGATTAGTATTTACATGTTACTCATATGCTATTCATTCAAATTTTAATGTGCCCTAGTAATTTTTATATAAATATTTATGATCTTTCCTAGCAAATTAAGCATGTTGAAATATTATGCTATTTAGTTAGATATATCATTCATCTTTTAAGAACTTTAGAGGAATTAGAAGTATCATATATTTTTCTTCTTTATTAGAATTAAATATAATAGTTGCTTCATTATATTTTCATTTAGAATCGTTTTAATTTATCAAGTTCATTTCTTAATTGTGTTTTCATTTTCATTTTCATGGGCCCGTTTTCGTTTTAATGGGCCCGTTTTAGAATCATTTTCGTTTTAATTTAGGATTAACATCTTTTCAGCTGGATGGATAATTTCGATCCTGCCCCGAATAGTAGGTTTTGGAAGGATGATTGCAGTTCCTTGATTGGTAGAATCCTCACAAGAGCCAGGTTTTTGTTGAAAAACCCCCTCAAATTTTACAAATTAAGCAAAAAAGCTGGTATCAGTAGATTGATTTTATCGATAATTGTCGAAAGATAGTCCTTAAGTAGAATTATGAATCATTAAATAATATATAATAATTTTATGAGGTCTGTGTTTCTAGAATTTCTATTGATTTTAGTAAAAAAAGTTGAAAATTGTAGTAAAATAAAAAATATATAGTGTGAAGTGAGAAACATATCAACGTTAAATTGAGTAGTATTTGCAAAAAGATGAGTTTTAAAATAAATTTAATTGATTAAAAATCGTGTTTTTCTATATATATTAAAAAAAGATACTATATTTGTTTAATATTTGCATTTGTCTTTTGGCAATAATAATTTTTTCTCAAAAGTACTATATTTTATTGCAACTAGTATATCTCATATTAAATTTTACAACTATTTATAATTTATAATATTAAGATATTGCACTTTAATGAAAAAATTGAATGTTTAATTCAATAATGTTTCTACTATGTTATATAGTTGTTCTTTTTTTTGGATTTGGTATATAGTTTTTTTTGGATTTGGTATATAATACACAATCTTGTATGATTGCAAAAAAAATATATTTTTTAATTAATTATAGTGATTTAATTATTTTTCTATGATATATGAATAATATCCAATGATATAGAAAATAAAATATTAAAAATATGGAATTATAAGTTTTATTAGTGATAAATTATTTAAAAATTCTGACATCTATTTTAGATGAGTAATTTTAAAATAAATTAAAATGGTAAAATCGAAATCAATATTAGTCAGTCCAAAGGAAACGTGGGAACTGATTTGAACTTCCAGTATGGTGGCCCACAGTCATGTGTACCATGTAAAAGCCCAAAATGTTATGAACCGTAGAGTAGGCCTTTGAGGCCCAAAACATATGGGTTACAAAGAAATCCCCCACCATACTTTTCAATCAAAACTTGATTTCCGTTGGACTTTCTGACCGTTGCAGAAGCAGTCATCACGGAGGAAACCGAAAACTCCTCCATTTGCTTAACCCACACTCTTTTGGCGGCACTACTTTACCACTATCTCTACATTCCTGTTCTTTCCAGTATCCCCGTAACTCCACATTAAATAATCCTCTTCAGTTGCAACAGTAAAACCCTCCCTCTTCCCAGAGCAAACAGTGAGTTACGTCCATTTGGTCATCTCTTCATTCTACAACTCATCAATGCAAAAGCTACTAGATTAGTGTAAAATTGCAGTTGTTTATGAGTTCTATGCTCCTTTGTGTTCATTTGTAGCCGTGGGCGTTGGGGTGCAAAGCAGAAGACAGAGAATGGGAGCGTTTTGCGACGGTGACTTCACATTCTCATCAAATTACAGTTTCGTGTGCTCGCAAGATATGAGATCCTCCAAAAACGTCCACGACAATGTCCATGGAAGCATTTATCTTGATCCGGTAACGTTCTCACATTCACCTTTTCCTTTTCTTTTGGTGTGTGTGAGTGTTCCTTAGTTCTTTGAATTTGTTTTCACATGAAGTAGGTGCATATTATCAATCACACCAGTTCGAATTCGTTTTCCCCACGTCAGTGGCACTAACTATTAATGCGTTGCTGAATTTTAACTGTTATTACTTTTTACCAGTGACACAATCTTCAAATTACTATAATCCTCTCATAAACATTGCGGAGTATGTTTAGATGTTTCTGCACTACCTTATGAAAGAATCTCTTTATCTTTCTTATTTCTCTTTGCTGGTACCTTTGTTTAGATGCAAACCAATTCAACTGTTGCTTATTTATTTGCAGCTCTGTTTGAAATTTATCGACACGGAGCAGTTTCAGAGGTAAACTAAAATTATGCCTTCTTCATCATTTAATACTTCATTCCGACTATACTTGCACTTTGTTGTGTCCTTTGTTAGGTGCTTTCTGTATCTCTTTTGATGTAGTTTTGATGACTGAGTTTCTAATATGATACTTGTATGTTGACAGGCTGCGGGAACTTAAGCAACTAGGTGAGCGCATCATGTTTCTGTTTTGCTTCTTAATAATCCGTTCACCAATAGCTATACTTGGCTTTTCAGATCTTCGTATTGAGTCTGATAACTATAGCCTTTTGTTATGCATGAGGTGGTAGCTCTGTTGTTATCATGAATGCCATGACGAGAGTGACAAATGGTTATTATCTTACTCTTCATTTGACTGCTAATATTGAGGAAATTGAACACTATGGTTTTGGTATTCTTCCTCACACTTGTGCAGCAAACAGTTGTTAATTAGAAAATCAGTTGTACATGATGCATACCTTCACATTTTCCATGAAAGCTACTTGTTTGTTTTCTGAAGTCCAGCTGCTGTCATGGTATCATAATTATTTTGATTGGGCTCCTGATGAGGGACGCATTTTATTTACTCCTGAATATCTGTCTGCTTGAATACAATTACAATAGTCTGCATTATCTGGACATCTTTGTTCTAGTAAATTAGCATCACAGGAATAGACTGCCAAATTTCATGACTTGCTTCACATGTCTAATGCCTTTTGATTACTTGAATTAGGACATTCCTGTTGCATATAGAGAGCCATGGGTGCCATCACAGTGTTCAGTTTAGGCAATTGCAACTTCTCAGGATCACATTTAATACTAATTTCAAGAAGCCTTATTTTTGGTACATGAGGAGCATTATCATTGGGAGTAACCAGTGGGGTAGCTACCTTCATTTTTCAACTTGCTTCGAATGATTTATTTTTCATTTTCCAATTGTCAGGAATGGCACATATGGTATATCCAGGAGCAGTGCATTCTAGATTTGAACATTCTCTTGGAGTCTATTGGCTTGCTGGTGAAGCGGGTCACAAACTTAAGATCCAACAAGTATGAGATCTGCGTTAAATATGTTCATCCAAAATTATAACTTGAAGCTATAGGGTTTCTTTTCTGAACAATGTGCCTTTTCAGGGATCAGAGCTTGGTATCGATCGCTTTGATATGCAAACTTTAAAACTTGCAGGTTATATAAATTTACATTATAATGCAGTAAGAATATTTATTTGCATACCTGTTGATGTTGACCATTTGCTTTGCATTAATTGACAGGGCTTTTGCATGACATAGGTCACGGGCCTTTTAGTCATTTGTTTGAACGTGAGTTTCTTCCGGAGGTTCTTAAGGGATCAGAGTGGTAAGTATGTCGAACTGACTGTATTTTTTATGGGCTAATGGTTGTCCACTTGATGAAAGCATATCACTTTTCATTAGTTACTTTCTTGTTTTAATAAGCAACTTTATTATTTGTTACATGAGAACTTCAGTTGTTCCTTTGAATATTAATTTTTATTTCATCACTAACACTCTTAACTCCCATGCCTACTGAGCTCCAACTTCTCCTTTCTGGGACTTAGCTAATGCATGATGTACTTGACGAGGCCTGTGTCTAGGAGTAAAAAGCATTCGACTGCATCCATAACCATAAGTCACCTTTCGGCTAGTCTCACAAACACATGCAGTCGGATATACGCATGATTAGATTATGTGTGCTAATTCTGGTTTTTGCCCCTGGAGGTAAACTTTGGCCATTAAGAGATTCTAACATCACATTCTTCTACTTCTGACTCTTGAATTTCTGTTTCCCAATATTCTGATTTGTGCTTCTTAGTAAATCATTTTTTTGTTGCGGGCTATTAATGTGTTAAAAATGGTTATAGGTCTCATGAGCTAATGTCTGTGGAGATGGTGGATTATATTGTCGATGAGCATCAAATAGACATAGATGCTGAGACCATGAAAAGAGTCAAGGTTAGTTGATACTTGCCTGTCCCCAGGTTATAGTTTGTTCATCCTGCTTGCTTTTTCCCTTGTTTTATGAAATTTCTCAGAAAACATCTTTGGTGTTCAAACTGTGATAAAGAGAAGTGATGTAATCGTTCTCTTGGTTGGAACATTAGTTTGTGCTACTGATCAGTTTTTTGTTATCTATATCTGTATCATAATATTCTTCATGATGGCTGGTATGGATTTCTCAGTCAAATAAGAAATCTATACAGCCTTTGCCTTATGGCAAAAATTCTTTGATACATTCTGTTTGAAGGACATTGTAATTGTTATGTTGCATATCATACGTTTATTATAAATGGTGGTTGACAATGTGGTTTTTTATGCTTTTCATAAAATTTATTTCCATGTTATTGTTTCTTTCAATTCTGGAGGCTTCATAGAAGTCTTTGCAGAGCTTGTCACAGAAAAAAGGTTTCACTTTGAATAGGTATGAGATCCTTTATTGGCTAATTCTTATGCTCCTGAGTCCTGAGGTCTGAATTGATTTGTTTCAACCTTTACCCTGGGCAGGAAATGATACTTGCAAGTTCTAAGTATGCTACAACCAGAGTAAGTCTTGCTATCATAATATCTTTTATGATAATAATGCAGCTCTATTCACGTGTTCAGCTGATTCTGTGATTTTTCCTAATCTCCAGAGCACAAGGGAAAAGCGATTTCTATATGACATCGTGGCGAATGGTCGAAATGGCATTGATGTTGACAAGTTAGTAACTTCAACTCTAGGAACCAGATTTCTCTTTGAATGTCATCATTCCTGTGCTATTTTTCGAATTTTGTTCTCTTATGTTGCTTGATTACAAAAAAGCTCTGCTGCAGATTTGATTACATTGTCCGCGACTGCCGAGCATGTGGTTTAGGATGCAACTTTCAGTTTCAAAGGTTATGGTCAAAACTTTGTGATGATTCAGTTCACATGCACGTTGTACTTGCGCAACAGGTTTGCTGAACAGTTTCTTTTGGACTCTCAGGTTAATGGAGAGTATGAGAGTTATGGGTGATGAGATATGCTATCGGGCCAAAGACTGTAAGCATCTAAATGACTCAGCTGGATGTATGCTTCTCTTTTGTTATCTTCAGATGTTACTGACTGTGAATTTCAGATCTGACGATCCACAAGTTGTTTGCTACACGAGCTGATTTGTATAGAACTGTTTATACTCATGCAAAAGTAAAGGTATTGATCGATATAATGTTCAGTTCTGCAGTTAATTTACTTGAGATTTTATGTGTATTTGTAGTCGTAGTATTCTTTACAGGCACACACACATACATACATACATATATATATGACTAATATGCAGCTGACTGGTTATTTTTCAGGCTATAGAGCTAATGGTTGTAGATGCCTTAGTGAGTGCGAATAGTTATCTACAGATAGCATCTCACATACAGGATCCCTCAGAATATTGGAAGGTT
Source organism: Sesamum indicum (assembly GCF_000512975.1). Lineage (NCBI taxonomy): Eukaryota > Viridiplantae > Streptophyta > Magnoliopsida > Lamiales > Pedaliaceae > Sesamum > Sesamum indicum. The sequence continues at coordinate 376,763 of NC_026159.1, forward strand.
TGGTAATTCTTCTATTTATTTATGGTTAACTGCTTACTGCACTACTCAGGTATTCCTTTGTGGTGTAGTTAGATGATACTATTATCAAGACCATTGAGACAGCTCCTGACCAAGAACTAAAGGAATCTAGGGATTTGATCCTTCGTATTCGCCGGAGAGATTTATATCAGGTTTCATAAGTTTGAGAAACAATGCTCCATGATCATTTAATAGTACTAATTGTATTTATTATTTTCTTTTTCATAATGCTTTTTTCGTGTAAGATGATGTACTCACATGCTAATTTTCTTTTGCAGTTTTGTAATGAGTATGCTGTTCCGAAAGACAAGTTGGAGAATTTTAAGAAAGTTACTGCACGGGATATTGTTTGTTCACAGGTATGCCTTTCACAGTTTGGAAAATTTGTAAGCTTCTTTTGCCAGGGAAAGGTTCTGCTTACTGTATGAGAGATAAATAACTACTGGTTACGTAGAAAAATGGTGGAGCAACACTTAGAGAAGAGGATGTTGTGGTTAGCAATGTCCGGATTGATTTGACTCGCGGGAAGCATAATCCTCTTGAAAGGTGCTTATCTCCGTAACTGATGAAACTGCTCACCATTTCCATGGTCACAAAGTTAGCAATATATTTTACATTGCTATATTAACATATTTCCATTGTTTGCATGCATTCCTTCTTGCAGCATCAAGTTTTTCAAGGTATGAATGAATCCGGTGTCCCAATTTAAGTGCTCGGAATTTTGACACTTGTCAGCTCTCTCATCTTGTTTTACTTTACTTTGACAACTTCTGAAAGCTCTCCTTTTTCAGGATTATGATAGTGATGAGAAGTTCTCAATTTCTGATGATCGCATCAGCCACTTGCTTCCAACATCTTACCAAGACATGATTGTGCGAGTTTACTCCAAAAAGCCTGAACTGGTCTCTGGAATCAGCTGTCGAATCTTTCAATTCCTATCTTTATCCAGTTGCACATATAAATGCTGTCTTTGAACTCCTTTTGCAGGTAGGAGTAATTTCTGAGGCCTTTGAGAATTTTCAGTTGAAAACTTATGGCATCAAGGCACAAGTACATGCAACACCAGAGAAGAAAAAGCGACGGATGTAATGATTCCAGTATGCTCATATATTTTGGTGCCTTCGTCGTATAAAATGAAGCAGCTATGCACTATATATACACATATCCATTATAACATTCTGATACTGACATATATACTTGTTGTATTGCATATATACAATGGCAATTGCATTTTTGGCTGGGAACCATGTACAGGACTTGACCTTAGATATATGCATATATCACGTTACACGCCCTTGATTGCATTATTTGCTGAAACCACAGTGGCCTTTGTATCACATGAATACATGAATGTCTCTCTTTGTTAGAAACTTAGTTTGGTGCTTAAAGGGATGTAGATTGTGTTACAATTTACTTCATTTGCTTAACAGGGAGTGATCTTTTGTGTAATAACATGGAACTTTTGAAACCCAGATTCCATATAACTGTTAAGAGCTCACAATTTTAGAGTACAGGGTGTGAGTGAAGGATCAGTTGAAGTTCACATTAAGATGCTAATTGCTTGGTAGTTTACATGACGTGTCACCCATCATCTGTTTTATTCATTTCTTTATGGTCCGTAGCACTTGGACAATATATTTGTCTTCCAACATCTCTTAATTAGATAGACAGCTTGACTTGGTTGTTATTCGAGTTTATAATACTTACTGGCATGATTGAGGCCTGTAGATTGGTATGCTGTCCTTGAACATTATAATTCTTTGAGTTTACAAGAAAGTCCAATAAGTTGGATAGTTTCTCTCTGTTACTTCCCCCTGATTATTTGTTTTATGAGCATGTGAGTAGATGAAAAATATGCCTGGTCTTACAAAAAATAAGAGAGACTTTAATGCAGGATTTTCAGTGGGATCTGTCCTAGTTTATGATAAAGATGACCTTGAAATTGTTGTCCATTTTCATCTTCAGTGGTGGGATTATTCTAGAATATGTCTAGGCAATTCAAAAGGACTGGACAGGACTGGACAGGATGAAATTGGTTCCACTGGAAATATCTGGACCTTTGGATCCGAGAGATTAGCATCTAGATAGATTGTACTTTTCAGTATGCATTTTGTACTAATAGTAATGGAATCATTATAGTTTGCTCTCAAGATTTTAGAGGCAAATTGGAATCACTGAGGAAATTGGTTGGGCTCTAGCCAGACTCTGCTCTCTGGAAACAGACTCCCCCATTTGTTCTTTGTCATGATTATTATCCTTCCTTGCGTACAGCAAGAGATTGCAAAGATGAATAGTGTTATTGGATTCAGCTATGTGGCCTGTAGGGCAAATACCTTGATGAAAGAATACATATAGGAATCTGATTGGTTTTTTAAAATAATATTACTTGTTATCAATATCAAGAGTGCAATCTCCGGGAATCTAGGTGGTTGTGCGGCTGATAGCACACATCTTTTATATGACAAATAGTTCTGGAATATTAATTAGTTCTCACCATATGGGGCTGGAATCAATTCATTGTAATAGTGTTTTCCATTTTTAGCTGGTGAAACAATCAAGTACAAACTATATTGCGATGTCAATTTCTGAGTTGTTGTAAGAAAATGATTAAATTAGAGCGAAATTAATGTATAAAGTTATACAAGGAAATTAACGGGAAACATGTATTTGCCTTTGAGGGTTATACTTTCTATGTTAAGATTGCCTTGTAAAAATGTTAGGGATAATTATATTTACACATCATGATTTAGGTTTACATAAATTATTTTTATTTTTTGAATAATTACAAAATTATCTATAGCGGAAAAAAATTAATAGTTTGTGTAATGATGTTAATGTTGATGTTTATGAGGGATGTATGTGTAATTTTTAAAAGGTAAGGATAATTTGTGCAAATGATATTAATATTTTTAATGGGTATATGTGTAATTTTAAAAACATATGCATAGTTTTTGTAAATAGACTATAAATTAGGAGTGTAAATATAATTATCCAAAAATTATTGATGTATAATTTCTGCATCTATGATTATATTTTGGGGGTTAGGAAGAACGGTAGTAACAAACACGATATGTTCTAAGCCAATCTCTATCAAATTTTGAGACATTTTAATTTAAGTTGAATAAAATATAATAATTAGATTGATTGATTTTTGCAACCGACAGCTAAGGTCCCAGCAAAATTGGAAAATAGAAATAGTGGGTAGAGCATAATTTGCTATTGAGAAAAGTCAGTTCTTTAAATTGGACGGACATGGCCTTCCTCAGAGATGGTCTTAGAATATTGAGGCCCCTATTACAAGTACGTACTTCCACAAATGACTGGATTAAAATATTAGTTTTATTTCGAAAATCTTGTGAATGTAAATTTGTTCAAAATTCATATCTGTAGTATTTTAAGAATAAATATGATAAACTAATTAGGCAAAAATATTTTTAAGATGTATTTGAATTGAAAATTTTTAATCTGCAATAAGAAATCTTTTTGACCTTATTTGGCTAATGAAATACTATGAAAGATTTTTAAATTCTCAATCTCCCACTTTAAATTTGTAATAAATTTTATATTCCTTTAATAGCGATTCATTTGATTGCCTTTTCCCAAATTTGAATCCTTTTATCAAAATATGACATTATAAAATTATCACTAAATGTTTTCGAGAATGTGCTATACTTGGATTGATAGAAAAGTCTCAACACGAAATTCGTAAAGAGAAAAAAATATATATATTTTATATGTGCACTAAGGAATACGTGTCAAATGTATTTAGTAAAATAATGAGTAAGAATATATGAGTTTATGCTTGTCCTACGGTTCGGACACCTCCGTGCAAATTAGCTCTACGAACTTTGTTTGGTCAACTGGTCGGCACCCCATGCTTTGTCTTTTTGGGAATTAATATTTTATCTATAATACATATATATTTTTATTAAGGAGATATCTTTATAATAACTATTAACATATTTTACAACGATCTCTTTTCAAATTTGACATAATTATTAATATCTCTTCTTATTTGAAAAATTATAAATACTTTCTGAATGTTTGATGAAATTATGCAATCCTTTGATCGATCTATGAATTTGTTAACTTTGCACTTGCAGTATTTTTTTTAAAAAAAAATTAAAAATTTGTAAAAAAAAAAAAAAGTTTAAAAATGTAGTCCATGGATATAAAATATATTAGTTTAATTAAATCACATTATATTCTTCATAATCTTTTTGTAAAATATTAATTAGTTAGAATTTAAACAAAGAAAAAGGTGGAAATGGGGATAGAGCAGATTAGATAAATGGTAGTCACAAGAGCTCACACACACGTAACTATTAATCTGACTGACAAGTCCTCTGATAAATGAGTCCAAATCCCAACTGATAAAACTTCCCAAGGATACTGACAGTTGCTACCTGTTTCCTCTTGCCCCCAACCTCGCATTGGTGGTAGCGCGTCACCAGAAATGGCGGAAGACATTCGCGGCGGAGACGGTGGGTTTGTGAGGGCGGATCAAATAGATCTGAAGAGCCTCGATGAACAACTCCACCGCCATCTCACCAGAGCTTTGACTTTAGAGAAGAAAAGACAGCTAGAAGAAGAGATGAGGGAGATTCCGGTGAGGCATGAATGGGAAATCGACCCCTCCAAGCTTGTTATCAAATCCGTCATAGCACGTGGTACTTTTGGAACCGTTCATCGCGGCATTTATGATGGACAAGATGTTGCAGGTATTTTCGAGATTTCGACATTGTTTTTCTTTTTTCTTTTTTTTTTTTTATTAAAGACTCTCCTTTTTCTTAGAGGAATAAAATTTCAGGATGTTAGTGTATTAATAATCATTTCTATATCGTATGTGAATTGCATTGAGCTGCTTTGGGTCTTCGTTGTTGTGGGAAAGATGTTTTTGTTGTGAGATATGCTGCTTAATTGGCTTACATTCTGGGGATGTTGGATGCTCCCATGTAGGTGTGGCAAATACCTCAGCTACACATTTATTTAGCTATTGGCATATGGCCGATTTTGCGTCAATAAGGTCATGAAATTAATCTATGCGGCCATTTGTTGTCTTTGTTATATGTTCTGTAGAACATCTGTGCGTCCATAAGGTGACACCGAGAATGTTCCATTTCCTGTTTCATTCAAGAATTGCACCTCCAAGTTGATATCTCGTTGTCTATGCATCTGTTCACCCTCGTGATCATTCTGTAAAGATTGTGAGGACTAAGGTAGTGTTTAGGTTGTTGGGTTGAGCCGTGCTTTCTGGGAATGGTTATTTGCTTGAAGTGGTCAGCAGCTTTCAGCTTTTCCATTCACATAATGGGAAAAGGGAAAACAAAGGAGCTGCCAAAGATGGCAAGGCAAGAACTAAGTGTGAAATAAATTAGGCAGGACAGTGAGAAGAATTTACCATGATAGTCCGGGTCATAGAGTTTAAACCAATATTGAGTTGCTACTGCATTTCATTCTCTCCCTTGCTTGATTTCAATGCGAAGATGATAAATGTGGTGTTAGCCAATCCATGGTTTATCAGTCTGGCAATCCATTGTTTATCAGTCTGGAATCAATCCCCTGACTTTCTTGACATCAAGGTTTGGAATTCAGTGCATAGATGTTCATACTTTGCACCATAAATGGTTAATTCTTTTCCTCTTTTGTCTTCAGTAAAACTTCTTGACTGGGGAGAAGAAGGCCACAGGACACAGGCTGAAATAGCTTCACTTAGAGCCGCTTTTGCCCAAGAAGTTTCTGTGTGGCACAAGCTTGATCATCCTAACGTAACCAAGGTAAACGCTTGCTGCTAAAATATTCTCTCTTTTTTTCCTTTCATATGTCCTTTATCTTTTACTGCACAAATTAGCTGACCATTTATTGTGTGTGTTTTTCTCCTCAATTTGTTGGAATGATTTTAAATTGACATTGATAGTTGTTTGCTCCATGAAGTTTCTTGTGTCTTACATGCTAAGAAAAAAATGAAGATTTAATTCTACAAGAAAGAACCTTTATAAAGATTAATTCTGCTGCTTTCTCGCCTCAAGCTTTTTTGTGGAATTTCAACAATCTTCTTGGTGTGTCCTTGCAAAAAGTTTCGGAACAAAGAAGATTTCTCAAAATTGTTCTTGTGCCTTCCCGCTAATCACCCTTTTGCAGTTCATAGGAGCCACGATGGGCGCATCAGAGCTAAACATACAGAAAGATAATGGTCATTTCAGCATGCCACGTAATGTTTGTTGTGTTGTAGTTGAATATCTACCTGGAGGCGCCCTTAAAAATTTCCTCATAAAGAACCGAAGGAGGAAACTTGCTTTCAAAGTTGTTATCCAACTAGCTTTGGATCTTGCGCGAGGGTAAACTTTGAATTCAATTTTATGCAATTCACTTTGTCACATACTTTCCAACACTGGTTGTGACATTTGTGCTCAGTAAGTTGGTGGTGCATTATATCATTAGTAAATTGGTGTTGCATCTGGTCCAAGTTACGCACTTGAGCTGTTGGTGCCAATGTTTTACAGGTTAAGCTATCTTCACTACAAAAAGATTGTCCACAGGGATGTGAAAACTGAGAATATGCTTCTCGACAAGAATCGAACAGTAAAAATAGCTGATTTCGGGGTCGCACGTATCGAGGCTTCAAATCCTAATGAAATGACTGGCGAGACTGGAACCCTTGGTTACATGGCACCTGAGGTATTTTATATGACCTTTTGCAGATGTTCATTGTCTTCTGCTGCCCTTACGGCCTCCTTATTCTATCTATTGCAGGTCCTCAATGGTAACCCTTACAATAGGAAATGTGATGTATACAGTTTTGGTATTTGCTTATGGGAGATATATTGCTGTGACATGCCGTATCCAGACCTCAGTTTCTCAGAATTGACTTCAGCTGTTGTTCGCCAGGTGCATAAATCTGAAAATTATCACTCTTTGCCTTCAGCTGGTGTGTATCTCTCTGTTTTGCAAATGCTTCAATGTGAACACAATATGAATACTGTTTTCCTCTCTCTTTGTGGGAAGTATTATTTCATATGAAAGTGCAATAATTTTTGTACCTATTTGTATGGAAATATTGAACGTTTTGTTATTGAAATGCAGAATCTGAGGCCAGAGATACCTCGATGTTGCCCAAACTCTCTTGCCAATGTAATGAAACGATGCTGGGATGCCAATCCTGACAAGAGGCCGGAAATGGATGAGGTTGTTTCCATGTTGGAAGCAATTGACACATCAAAGGGTGGGGGTATGATTCCCCTTGATCAGTCTCAAGGTTGTTTCTGCTTCCGCAGGCATCGAGGGCCTTGAGGAATCAAAGTTTCAGAAGTTACAACTTCTGAAGTTCTAAATATTTTAAGTAGAAGTCGTAGTCAACCAGCAGATATGTGGTTTGAAGTTGACGTCTTTGAAGCTATATGCATTTGAAGTGTTAGGCTGGTGGGCATCAAAATATTAACGTGCTTGTGTCATAACATCGCTAGAAAAGGTAAGCATAGTAGATGTTGTTACCTTGTGGTTTGCGAGGAATGTGATCATCTTGGTGAATATGGGGTTTGCCTCTGTCTATCTAATGGTCAATCTCAAATCAGCAAAACTGTCGGTCAGTTCTTGATATTGAATTATAAGAGTACTTTCTTATGCCTTTCAAGTCTCAAATTTTATGCATTCTCCGAGATATATAAACCTGATTGAAACAACTGAACTTAAATGGGTCTAAAGAGGGCGGTTTACTACAATAAGAGGAAGAATAAGTTGGATAAAATATATTGACCTTAATTCTTAAAATGAATGTCTTATTACAGACGAGGGGTTGCAAAAACATGAAGAAATAGGCTGTCTCTCTTAATCCCAGTGCTCCAACAGTTTTACCGAATACAAAGAATTAGAAGTCTCACTCTTGCATGAAGTTGAAGTTATCTCAGGCTCGTCAGGTGAATATTTGATCCTTAAACCAATAGCAGAAACTAGATGCCTAACCAGCAATCTTGTAGCTTGGGTTGACAAGATGATCCAAGCCTGCTACAACTTGCATTGACTCTATAACATCTCCAACTTTGAGGTCTGCCAGAAAATCTTCATTTTCTGTCACATAACCAAATACGGCATACCGACCATCCAATATGTTGGCATTGCTAGGAGTTAGTTCACTTTCTTTCAACAGCCAAAATACCTGGCTTGAGGCAGAATTGTTCTCAAATTCCTGACATCATGAAAACCAACAGATTCAGAGAGTAATGTTAACTATAAAATCAAGTGAAAATATCTGATTCGTGACATCTGTTCATTAAATTAGAAATCGCACCTCTCGAGCCATAGCCATGGTCCCAAATGCATTAAACGGAAGCTTTGTTTGAGCCTTGTATAGACCAAGTTCCTGCCCAAGAAAATAAATGGTATCAAATTTGGAGAGGAAATTAAATTCAGACACTTCTAAGATGAGGTCCGGGGAAAGGTGAAAACAATGGAAGGGAGGGCCTAATATAAGGTTGTGAACTTACTTCTAGAGTTTCTCCATAGAAGGGTGCCTTTTCTCCATTCACCATAATCTCCAGAGGAATTGTACGGGTTTTTTCTGTACTGGGGTCAATGAAGCCCTCAGCTGGACCTTCAGGATCTCCTGTTTGGACTACAAATCCATCCGCTGAGAAGCAGCAATAAAGATTACACTCTATTAGCATCATTGGAAAAAAAAGGTCTAGTAATAACTTTGATAAGGATGTATTGGAGATGGTATAGAATATTAAAGAAAATTTAAATTCAAGCGGACTTGCCTCTCTGGATCTCCATGCCGTCATAGAAATGCCTTTGCACCAAATCAACGAAATTTCCAGCCGTTACAGGGGCATTATAACCATCCAGAACAATACGGAATACACATTCATTCACGTTAGGATTGTCCTTGACCTTGACCTTCATATCCACAGTTGCTCTTCCCTTTAGTAATGGCATATTTTTGTATTCTTCAGGCACTTCATATGGAAAGCCGTCCACCATATCCTCTTCAACACTGCAGAAACCCAATGCCCCACGAAGATCTCAGCTGCAGTCAATGACAAGGGTTTAAATGAGAAAAGCATATTTTAGGAAGACTAAATTTTTAAGCTCTTCCCATCCTCTGGGCCTAAGCGGAACTTAGTAGAAATACACAACGATTCTGGTCATCAGGGGATCTTAAAGGATAAGATGTACTTCTTCTCTCCATGTTTGAATGTATCCTTCAACTAGTTTAATTTTGATAATATCAGTATTATCAATCTTTGAACGATAATATCTTTGCTTGTGCATCCAAGAAAATAGTCGAGCTGGCTGGTCCAGACCATAATGGATACTCAATTTCGGAGAGGTACGACTACACAATAACATTCTCATTGCAGAAAATATCTTAGAAATCTATCTGGAAGGCATCAAATCCACAAGACAATGCATTCACACGTTATATCAACAGGTACCTTGGGTTGTGCCATACAACTAGACTGTTTGGATCCTTGCAAGACATGGTCATATGTGGAGAATAGCAAAATGTGAAACATGAATAGGAGAACATCTAAGAGTTTCCCACAGCCATTGGTTGATGTTGATCGACAAACTAACATGATAAGCAACTCTCGGTTACAAAAGTAAAGAGTTCTATCAACTCCAAGCATCTGCTATTACATCATATTGTCCTAAAAAAGCAGCACCTTTTTAATCAAATGAATAGTCAATGACTATGATAATGAATCTTAAGCATCAGATTACAAGAATTATATGCGACTTATTCAGGTTGCTCTGCAAAATTTATTTGCAGTCTCTACTGAGATTTCTTGCACATATTTCTGTATATAGTTTAAGTCACAACAGCTCTTCTACAAAATTACAGCAAACACATTTTCGACAAATCCAGAATGATTAACAATAAAAACAATTGTTTATACTCACCCTCCAACATAATTGAGCAGCTCTTTCTGTTTAGGGGCAACTGCATCACGGTTTCTGTCCTCAACAATCTTTTGAAGCTCATCCAATCCTGCTTCCAGTTTGTTAAGCAATTCAATCCCGTCATCAACCTTTGACTTTGCCAGACCTCCAACGATCAAGGTTCTGCCTTGCTTGAGAGCCCTCGTCGCCTGTCTAACATTCTAAACCTCAAGCAAAAGGGACAACAAAACAACCATCAACACATTGCAAAATCCCTTTAGCACGTTGTTCAAAAATATTCTATAAACATGAGGAAAGTACTAAAATATCAAGAAAGGAACTGGTTCCTCACTCTTTCAACTGAATCAAGGGCTTTGACCCCAGCAACCTTTAGACTTTCAGTAATATCCTCAAGCGGCTTCTGAACTTCTCTTATAGCCTTATTGTCAATAGGCAATGCATATCTCAACAAAGCCCCGGGGTCCTTAATTGGCGGCCCTGAAATCAAAACTGAAACATCTGGCAATGCTGGAGCAATAGGTGCTGCATTCGCCTGTCCTAAACATACCAAATCCGGAAATCCGGTCACCAATCCCACTGCCAACGCAATTGAAATCGCGCTTTTCTTTATTGAAGAGAACCTATCTCTCTGCTGAAATCAGAAATATGTTTTGTCAAATACCACGTTAAACTTCAACTTGACATAAAATTCAACACAAAAACTCGAGAAATTCCCAGAACTCAAAGCACAACACAGATCACTCATTTTAGAAAAAGAACAAGAAATCTTAGAAATGGGAAGCAATCAAGGAGAATTGACCTGTTCATCTCTGGGCTCAAATGAAGTTGATTTCTCCGAGGAACAAAGGGGTTTAAACTGCTCAGAGGAAGCATTACGGACAGATGAAAGTTTGATGCATTTAGATGGAAGCTTATAGCTAATAAGTTTGTGGGGCGCTGTTAATTGTGAAAACGAGTATAGGTGGCATGAAACAGTGACTGCCATTGATGAAAAACTTGTCACAGTTTTAGCAAAAAGATAGCAACATTAGAATCTTGTAAATATTAAGAAAACAAAACCGAAAAAAAAGCAATAATATCGGAGAGAAGATAAGGTTTTGTAGGGAAGAAAAATCTAGTGAAGTAGCGAAACCCGATCCAAAGAGTAGGTGGAAAATTAAAGCGGAATGCTTTCAGTCAACCTCACACTCTGGATAACATGATCTTCAAATCCAGCTATGCTTGTCATCCGTCAGATGGAGTGTCGGCTTTTAATTTTTGAGAGTTGTGGGCTATTAATATTTGGGCCTAGGAGCCCAACCCAATCCATCATTGTTAATGTTGAGCGATGAAGTGCCATCCAATTGGGCCTACCGTCTTTCCCAAAGAGAAAACGTGCAGAAATATATAGTCATCAAATTGGGCCTACCATTAAGGGGTACAAAACGTAAAAAATACCACAACATCAAAGGAAAATAGGTTTTTTTTTTTTTTTCGCAAATGAAATTTTTGTTAAATGCAAGAAACAACATTTTGACAACCAAAATTACAATCTTAAATTATTTTAAAACCAAAATTGTATAAATGGCTTTGTTTAAGTGCCAAAATCGTAATTATACCATATAGTTGGAAAGTTCCAAGAGGGAGAAGTAAATAAATCATCTAGAACTGGCAGGAAAGAAATGTGTAGAAAATTAAATTGAAATCCAATGTGTAAATTGGTAGGTTACTTTCATCATCTCAAGGCAAAATAGTGAGGTATTTCCAGAACAACAATCAAAACACTTGCTTTTATGTTTAACTTGTTTTTATTTTTAACTTGTTTTGGTGTATTATGTGGAAATAGAGAGGAAAAAACAAAAATAGATAAGTATGTGTTAGAGATAGTGTGTATGTTTGGATTTATTTTTGGAGGTAATATAAAATAAGTATGATATTTTTTATGTTGTTTAGTGAAAGATAAAAACTAGTGTTGATTATCAAATCATGTCTTTATATATATATATATATATGAGTATATATATAACTTTTTTAGTTGTAAAACCTATATGTTTTGATCTATCTCGAAGATGGACCAAAATTGAAATCAAAGACTATGTAACCAAATTTATGCTCCTTTTTTTACAAAACTTTTTGATTGACATTCAATTATGTAGAAGGCATTTGCAAAGAACTCTTCAGAATTCTTTTTTTTCCAGAAAATCTAATTCCAATTATGATAATTCATAAAACATTAATTCTATTCTTTTTATATAAAAGGAGATAATATTAGTTCAGAGTCAAAAATATTTCGTTTAAGTGAAGTGATAAGATTAAAATATTGAGTCACATTCCAAACTATTATGAAATCTGATCAAACACATTAAAATTAAAGTAGAGCCTCGAAATAAAACTGTAAACTACTCTAAAAGTCCAAAAACGAAATAACCAAAAAAAAAAAACAAAAGTAGACTCGAAATAAAACTGTAAACTACTCTAAAAGTCTCGAAATAACCAAAAAAAAAAAACAAAAGTAGACTCGAAATAAAACTGTAAACTACTCTAAAAGTCTAAAAATGAAATAAAAAAAAAGACCTAAAAGATACCCTAGTCTAGGAACCGAAAAACTATAGATGGTGTCTCCAAAGTAAAAATCTAAGCAAAATAAAGCTAATTCCCTGAAAAGGGAAATCAGACTGACGGCCTATTTGCCACGTTCTGGAGCTGCACCTCACCAGGCTTCACATCAGTTTGCACCGGACCTCTTCTCCACGCCTTGAAGGTGTAAAAACCGTATACAAGGAGCTGGACGAGACCCAAAAATCCTCCAACTCCATTTCCAATCTACACCAATAATACCACAATCAACATCACATATAGTACATACAAAAACGTAAGGGAAGAATGAATTGTGTAAGTAATGCTTTGTGTATATATTAGGTATTAATAGTATGTTATGTGTATTTATCATGTTGTAAAATGAACTTACAGCAATATAGAGGTCAAAACTGTAGAGGTTGGCATAAGCGAACCAGACGACGCCATTGGAAAAACCAGCCAGGCAGAGCCAAAAGGGCAAGAATTCAGCACTCTTCGTCCTTACAACTTTCGCCTGGTTATTCAGTTGAATTAACACAATCAAGCCATGATTAAGATGGGGTTAATTTTTGACGTATATACAGCAAGAGATATATTATAAAGAGAGAGTACTTACAACAATGGACAGCGGGGAGCCGTACATAATAATCCCAAACACAATACAGACAATCCCCACAAACATGGACCTTTTGACGTGTGTGTGAAAGCAGACGAGAGTGATAACCACAATACCAGCAAGCAATGCAGCCTCAGCCAAAAGGAAAAGGACTATGATCCCCTGATAAAATTATCAAGAAAGTTTCTAGTTTAACATATTGAATCAAATCACCCTCGTATCAACTGATAACTTAAAAGAACAGCCATTGAAACATGATCTAACGGAAGGCTTACCCTGTTCTTTTTGTTGGTATAGCAGAAGAAAATGGCCAGGTAACACAACTCCAGAAAGAGCCCAGCGGAATTGATGGTAACCACAAGAATGCTGTTAGGATGAACTATTGGTAAACCATAGAAGATCCACAAGACACAGTTCATCACGGAGGCCAGGTATGGATATGGGTGAAACGCCTCAGTGGTTTTCTTCTTGTGTATTCTCCAGAAAGTAGGCCTACAAATTACAATGTCAATCAGTTGAAACATCAAGTTGTACTATGCGATAATGAACTTGTCTATACAATAGACTGCCAAAGATTGACAAAAAAGACAAGGGTCGATTTCATGGTAATCACACAACTTGTCACTGCTTTCGTTTAATCAGATTTCTAAACCGTAGGCTGATCAACAGACACGAGAATTTGTGTGTGTGTGTGTGTGTCGAGAATTTTTTGCTTGGTAAAAGGCTAAACTAATCAAAACGTAAAGCTGATTGACTATAAAATTAAGGAGATAAGAGAACAAAATATTACGTTGGCGAGAGAAACAGCAGTCCCGAGATGACATTCCCTACAAAAGAAAATACAAAAAATTAAGTCAAGGCAAAAGAACCAGTAAATACAAGAAAGAGATCCAGATATTATTGCTGGATCTTAAAGTCTAATATGCGTGTTAAGATTTATTTGCTGATAAAATACAAGTTTTACTCTACACATATGTACTAATTACCAGTAGTGGAAAAAGATGAGGACCAAAAAGAAAGAACAGATTAATCCATGTTTTGCCTGGCATTCATCTAATAAATCACAATTATACTCCCAGCAAAAAGTTTTAGTACTTGTTTTTCCTATTCTAATGAGCATAACACCTGGTTCACGGATTCTACGTGAGAACAACAGCAGTAACAAACCGTCCAGTAAAGAGGAAAATCTACAACCAACCTTTCACTTTAACCATTAACAACGCAGTCACACAACAGAATACATAAAATCATAACCTAACATGTACTTAATGCCTCTAAGAACACAAAAATACAATCAACAGTCGCTTATCACAATTATAAAAGAATAAAAGAAATCAAATCGGTCATTAGCTTTGAATAAACCTAAAGTAAAATCACGCCATGCCTATACACGCACATATACACACAATTCCCGAAGTTTGCATGGCGCAAAACAAGAGGCGCAGAGAAAAACTAAAAAGCATCAAAGTACGAACCAATAATGCCAATGACAAAACGAGTGAGCTCTTGTCCGTGCATCTTCGCAGATTCAGAGAGAAGCAAAAAGGTAAATAGAGAGAAGGGCGGCGGCAGGAGGGAAAACAATAAGCGAAGAGAAGAAGGGAGAATAAACGTGAGTATTGAGTAGGAATAAACTGGCTTTGGATATCCGTATTTATACACACAATTGTTTGGAGTTGGACTGAGATACAACAAACAAATCCTAACAGAATTCAATTACTTATCGGAATCTGAATTCTACACAATCGCACAACTATACTCACCCTACTCAAACAGCTTTTACTCAGACTCCGTATTCCACTCGAAGTTGTTTTGTTTAAACCAACCCGACTCAAATCTGTGATTATCCATTTTAATTTTAGGGCTACGTTTTGCATGAGTACGGTTTTGGTAATGTGAGAACACATAGCATGTCCTTTTGTGGATAGGGCTGTTCAATTTCATTAACCCAACCGAAGGTTTGGTTAACTAAAATTTCGGTACGACTCAAACACTGTACCGAATATCCAACCTAAATATTTTATTTGGTTCGATAAAAATCAAATTATTTCTGTTCGGTTCGATTTTTATATCAAATTAATTCAAAGTTATAAAAATACATATAATGTTAATTAACAATAAAATTATTTTTTTATTATAAATACATATTAAGATATTTAAAATTTATTATTCGGTTCGATTTAGTTAACCGGCGTAAAAAATTAAAATCGAATCGAATAATCTAAATAAAAAAAAACCCCATAAATCGAACCTAAATTTTTTTATTGGATATTCAATAAAAGACTAATTTCCGGTTGGATCGATTCATCAAAAATTGCACACCCCTTTGTCGTGGGACTCTTTGAATTTGGTTGCTGACTAGTAGGTCAAAGTTGAGTGTTTCTTTGAAAATAAATTGTAGTTATTTTCTTTTTTTTTCTGAGATTTTTACTTTATAAGTCAATATTTAAAAACTTTTATTTCTATTTTCAACAGTAATTAATGGAATCCTTTTAAATCTGCACATTATCCTATTGCTGAAATTCAGTATTTAAATGGATGATTTGATATAATTACAGTACTGAAGGGTCGATCGATACTCAATAATTGAGTAATTAAATTATTTGCACATACCATATCTTTTGAAAAATTATCCGTACATCCAATACCGAAAAGCACCAAAATATTAATTTGCCCTTCCTTGGACTCAATTCTTATCCATTATTAATAATTATCAATGTTTTGACTTTCACCAAACTTGATAAGTGAATAAAGATAATTATTAATAACTGATTTTTCTAATAAAAACAATCAATGGAGCTTATCTAAATCTAAGAAAAAATAGAATATATTTTTAATGATTGCATTAGATATCTAAGTAAGATTTAAATTATATTACTAACTAATTTATCAAAAAAAAAGGGGTAATTTTTTTTAGATAAAGATAACAGTCGTACACTTATCTAAATTTAAATAAAAATAATAATTACGTGGCAAAATAAAATCAAATCGGTTATCCTCATTTACTTGGATACCTTCTATATTTTTGTTTTATTATATATAAATTACTCATTTTATTTAAAGTTTGAATTAGTAGTATTTTGTTTTTTAAAGCAACATCCTGCTTACCGTGGCAAAATAAATACTACCTAATCATATGATTTTTACATTGAGTATAAAATATGTATAAATTTTATAAATTTATAATCCTTATATTTTTACATAATTTTTTGTTTGTATTTATAAATATTTTTTAAAATACAAATTATTAATATAATTTTGAAATATTATATCGAACATATATATACATTGTAAAATATCTATAGTATAATTAATCTATAATATCCCATAATTATTTTAATTATGTGTACATGTATTGAACTAAAATTTATAAGTTATATAATATACTTTTTTTTATAGAATTATATTCATCATATATTTATACATGTATTATTTTAAAACACAAATAATTTGTTCTATAAATATCATTTAAAATAAGATAGTTATAAATTATTTATTATTTAACAAAGTATTTATAAAACAATAAGTCAATATTAAATTTATAAAAAGAAATAGAGACAACAAAATGAATAAAAATTAAAAAAGGAAAATAGGGGAGTGGAAAGTTAGATGTGTGGGTGGGAGTTAATGAATTAAATTAAAAATTAATATTGACATACCAAAATTATTGTGACTCCAATCCACCCCTCTTTAATTATATATAGTATATATTATAATCATTTATTTTTATTTAAGATCTAAATAATGTAAATCCAAAATTAACGAATATATGTTATTTATTCATACAATTAATATAAAATATTAGAGCTCGTGTGAGTCAATCCTTATATATCCATTAATAATTATTACTGTTTGACTTCCATCTTAATTATTCTATGGGGTCGTATGGACCCTTAGTTTACTTTGATGCAACCGCATAACAAATTCTTACACTTTTTAAGATACAATATTAATATAATAGGGATAATTAACATTTTTCTCCTGTGAAATTTAGTAAATACATGTAGATTCTATATAGTTTGGAAAATTATATCTACACTTTTGTGATTTGCTCCATCTAACAAATAAGTGTAAACATTCACTAAATTTATTGATATTAAATAAAAATTGATATTGACCATCGATTGACTTATTACTGATTTATTGTAGGCCAAATAATTTTTTTTTGGACTAAATTGCCCTTATAACGTTGAAATATAACTCCGCACATGTATTAACGGGTGAAAACGTATGAGGGTAATCTGATCATAAGAAGATTTATTTGACCTGTAATAAGTCAATCAGAAGTAAATCTAAATTTGTTTCCAATTTTTTTTTTTTTTTTTGTTGACAAAGGAATTTATTTGTTAAATAAAAGCACATATCAGAGGTGTTATATATAATTTTTCAAACCACATAGGATTTATGTGTAATTGCACCAAATTTCAGAAAAAGAGAATGTAGTTTTCCCTAATTAATATTCAAATAATCTAAGTATCTTTTTAAGAAAAGGAATCACTGTTGATGGGTCCGGGGCAGACGTGTTTGAATTCTTGTGATATGTGTTATCCATATCAGTAACAAAAACTTGGGATGGCATTAGTTGTGAACTTATAATGTCTTTAGAATGCATGTTTGGTGATGAGAGAGAATTGGAACATGGGTTGGGTTGCGGAGAGACATTAGTTTGAATTGCAAGACGTGTGAAAATATGTATAACCATATTGTGTTCTTGTCCCCATGGAAACGTTAATAGGGTTTTGTTTCATGTACTGTACAGCCTCACAACAAACGTACTGCACTGGAGTTGTTTGGAAGACTTGTGCAACTCCCCTACCTACGTACCACGCCATCTATTGCTTTTCAGTATTAACATAATTAGATAAAACTGAAGAAATACATGGTGAGAATTATTACAAAATCTCAAGTGTGATTTTATTCCAATAGATGTTGGGCTTCGTATTATAGACCCAATCATAATGGGCCATTTATCTATGGGTCAAATCGCTTCAAGGTTTGGTATTATAGACCACTACTTGTCTCCTTTTATTCCTAGATTTTCCCAACATCCAATTGGGTCTGAATAGAAACCCACTTTTTTACGAATATATTGCGAAACACGTCTATTGATTAACATATAGATTAATACTTTTATTCCTATAATTAATAATACTTTTCAGGATAAAAAGAAAGAATATATTGAAACAAAAGACGATTTTCTACCGATCATATTATAAGTATTATTTAAACTTTATATTAATCAATGATGTCTTGATCTAATAATTAAAATTGAGGCCATATAAACAGGGTTGAGGTTATGGATTTGAATATCACCGTGTGTACAGGTATTTGTCTCATTGTGTGTTAATTTATTTGACAACTGTTTATTATATCAATATATTAATCAAATCAATATATTAATTAAAATATTAATGCAACTATAAAATCGTCACTCTCGTACAAAAAAAAACAAAAATAAAGTGATGAAGAATATAGTTAACATCATGTGTAAAATAGAGGAAGGGGTAGTTAGTTGCCAAAGAAAAGGACACAACAATAGCAAAACAAAAAACAATAGAGAGAAGTCAGTCACAGCAGCATTAGGCATTAGGCATTAGCACCCAGCCCACTGCCAAAACAACAAAGGAAAGCACCACTAATTACATCTCAAAAAGCGTGGTTCCTCTTCACCCGCTTTTGCTTTTATTTTCTTATTTTTCCCCTAATTATATCTCGCTACCAGTACCCCTCACCTTTATGTAAAGTTTTACAAGGCGTACCCAATGAAACTTGAGGTTTAAAGTTAGATGAGTTTTGCATGTAAAGACGCTATATTTTGAGTCAAAAGATACCTCCACTCCACCTACTCTTTTTCTGACTTACCTTAGCAAATAAGGAATTGGAAACCAAAAAGGCATTTTGTTGCCTCTCTTCATCCGTCTGATGCGCGCGCTTGTCTGCGCATCCCTTGGAATATTATGCCACCAACATTTTTATTTCCATTCTCTTCAAACTTATTTCATTAGCCATCGTCTTATCTTATCTGTGTGTATATGATAAATATTTTTTTTATATTTTAACATAATTATTACAAAATAGTTTTTTGTGAATATATACTCACCACATGATCACGAGTAATTTTGATTGGAGTACTCCAAATATATTCGTCCACTTATAAGATTGAGTAAATCAGGAAAGTGATTGGTTTAAAATGACATTATCTGTCTATATTTATAATTTGGGGATTAGATGTCAAATTGAGAAAAAGTTTTTGATTTAAGAATATATTCTTATCAGTTCATGAATTACGTATCCACGCCGCGAATAAAATATCTCCGGGTTAGTATTTCGTGTCACTCTATTCAATTTTTATATACTATATATATTTGTTCCTGGACTCATCCATCCTAAAGAATCTTAATTAAATTGGTTACACAAATCCACATCTTAAATTAAATATTTAAGAGGATAATCTTTTCTGGGTTTAATTTAATATATATGCATTTTTATAATTATATATGTTGAGTAGAATTTGAATTCAACTATATATATCGATTGACTACTCACCCACTTTAATTTTTTTTCCCCTCCTACACTTCAATTGAATTATATGTATTGGATTCACATCAGATCAATCACTCGATGGAGAACAAGTTTTTAGCATGCTTTGATTTAATCTATTGATTAATATTCGAAGGTTATAGATTCGTGTTTAATCTGTTATATGTGTGGGTGTTTGTCTTACTTAATGTGAATTTTATTGTAATATGTGTTTACATTACTCGATTTGAATTCATTGTACTATCAATTTATTGATCGAGTTGATATATTTGTTAGTTCATTAATATTAATGAAATATGTAATCATCATTTTTATATAATAAAAAAATGTATCTCAATTTAATCTTTTCCATGTGGTCCAAATTTTGTACCTTATGTTTTGTAAATGAACCTAAATATACATATACTTGCTATATTAAAGATAGAGGCACAAATTTGAATTCTTTATTATCTTTATTCTTTTTAATATATACATACTACGTGTATAAAATATTAATTTAAATAAAATGAATGAAGTAATTGATATATAAAAGACGTAAAATAAAATAAAAAACATAACAGGAACTGCAATAGTACATCCAATGGGCTCTTGAACCTGGGTTGGAAGACAAAGAAACATGATAGGCTGTCCCCTTGATTCCATTATAAAGTATGCTTTATGGATGAGAATATATATAAATACATAAATAATTAAGGCTATGAATATCTCAAAACACTATGTACGTAATAATCTGCCTTTGCCTGTGCCACTAAATAAAGGAGATTCTTTTCCCTTCACTCCTTGCCCAAATACGTCTTTTTACTCACCTTTCCACAAATTATTATTAATTTCCAAATAACTTAAAAATAAAGTAATTATCACTATAGTATTATTCCCAGCAGAAATCCAATTCCAGGGCAAACAACTGGCCAACACATGCAAACTGGACCATCAATTCATTTCTTACATATGGAATATCTCTACTCTTCATCTTAAAGAAAGAAACCCCACACACACACACACACATATTTATATATATATATATATATATATTATAAGGTTGCTTGAATGAATGATTATTATCCTATGTAATTAACTATATTCTGGTTTTATATGCATAGAATAGATGCTAATACAGTGCATCGAATTTTGTCCGCATTTACACATTCTTCCTAATACATATATCTTGGTAACATCAATTCATTCAAATATCCAACATTAGGTATAGAATTTTATCAATTAAAAATACGTATTAAGATGGGTGATGTTACATCCTCTTAAATATTACCAAATTTATTCCACCATTTTCGCTCACCAAAAAAAATAAAGAGACTCTGATGCTCTCTGCTTGTCCAGCTGCAACTGTAGTTGGATTCAATCTCCAAAATTCAAAGTTGGATCAACAGTGCCATACACTAACTGCAAATACTAAGAAAATTCTTTAAAGCATTCCCACCTTTCCAACTTCCAACTACTGTAATAATACATATACACTGACCTGTAATTATACACAAAATTCACGGGTTGATGGAGCTGTATGCTTATGCCTCCTACAAATTTACTAATTATTTCAGTATGTATTTAATAAGTTATTTCAATCAATACATCAATGTAATTAAAAAAATTTGATGAAATGATAAATTACAATAAACTCGCATAAGAATTAGACAAACACCCACTCGTCCAGTGAAAATCGAACCCATGACATCGAACTAAATTATGGAATCACAATCGTAACCATCAGACTAGGACATCATGGATTCGATTTGTATACTATCTTGAACTGGAATAAATGTAACAAAATCAATTTACACAACATTTCAATAGTTAATGATGATGGTTTCCTTGATCAACACTATCATTAGCATCGAAAAATTGAAATCCATCAATAAAATTTTGTTTTAATTCACTTTGTTAAATTTAACAAATTTAGATTGATAAATTTTTGAACTCGATTTGAACTTAATTCGATTAATGCAAAAATAATATAATTTACTTGAATATTAAATTACATAATCTTGATCGAGTTAAAATTCATTTAAACTCAATTAAATTAATAATTTTCAAATTTAAATGATAATATTCGATTTATTTATAATCCTAATTATCATATTGGTACAAATTAATATTTCTTTCTTTATTGTGATTAATTGTGGCTACACCAAGATATAAATTCATAACGTTTTGCAATCGATATATAAAAGAAAATCTAATATTATTGGCATCTCAAATAGAAATTTGATGACAATTAATTTTTGGAAAAAAAACCGTTGACTTTAAAGTTACAGTGTCAGAGGCAGCAACGACAGCATGGCGTTTTTAATCTGTGACTGCCCGTACCCGACAACTTCCCGACCGCAGAGAATGGCGACTCCTTTATATCCCACATTCTACAGCTCCCTCAACGGCCCAGATCCACTCCACGCACCCCCGGCGCAAGTTAGTCATACCCAATTACTTTATCCCAACTCACAGCCCGAATTTCCAGATCACCCCACGCCAATCATTCCGCA
Source organism: Sesamum indicum (assembly GCF_000512975.1). Taxonomy (NCBI): domain Eukaryota; kingdom Viridiplantae; phylum Streptophyta; class Magnoliopsida; order Lamiales; family Pedaliaceae; genus Sesamum; species Sesamum indicum. Next base: position 398,885 of record NC_026159.1, read on the forward strand.
CTATATTCCAAAGTCCAATTGGGTAAATTTGTAATTTCCCCCTAGAAAAACCAATATAAAAACCAACGGCCACTCCTCTATTAACTTTAGCTGCAAAGATCACCCAACGAAGCGGAGTGAAGCTACCAACTAAACACTCGCCGGAGAATTGGTTTTCCTCCTCCTCCACCATCAAATTCCCATAAACGGAGGTTTACTGATTTAAACTTCCGCAACCTAGCCTGAAACTTGTTTTTCTTTTGTTTTCCGGCGGGCAAAATCTGAACTTCCGGGCCGGAGAATTATTCACCGGAGCTGGGACAAGTCGTGCTTCGCATGATGGGATTTTGCATCTGCCCGTTGGGAACTCCGGCGAGGTTGCTCTGGTGCTCCAGCTTCTTCCGCCACAAGCTAATGCTGTTCTAATAAACTCTACTATACTTTCGAGAAATTATCCCTTCCAAAATTAATCATAGTATAGAGATTTCTACAACTCTATATCAGAGTTTCAGAGAGAATTATATACACATACATACACGTGCTTGTGTGTGGGGATATTGGATTGATAACCCGGCCGCCGCAGATCTGTGAAGAGAGATGGAATCCGGGCGTATTTACTTTGATCCGACGTCTTGCCACGGGAACATGTTGTTTCTTGGGAACGGCGACTCCGGTTTTCGAGGTATTCCCATAACAACTTTTGCATATTTTTTCCATGTTACCCCTTGTGGATTTTTACGTAGAATTTTTACCATGTAAGCGTAAAATCTTTTCAGTTTTTTTTTTTTTTTTTAATAATTTTCGTATATCAGGAGCAAGATCGGTGATGAGCATGGAGGAACCCTCCAAGAAGCGACCTTTTTTCAGCACGCCGGAAGAACTGTACGATGAAGAATATTTCGACGAGCAGTTGCCGGAGAAGAAACGCCGTCTCACTCCCGAGCAGGTGGTCCATTCACTTGCTTATAATTTTTTTCTGCTACACTTCAAATAGTTAAGAATCACTGTGTTATCCTCCAAATATTCCTTTGAGATAAAACTTAACTTTCCATATATAAACAGCATATTCTGTCGTCAGAATTGAATTCCTTCAAAATCGACTGAAAGTAACCAAGAATTGATGTCCATGGAATTCAATACAGAAGACCGCGTTTGGGAAAGCTTAGTTTCACTTATGAAAAACTGATTATGTTCTAAACTGTGTTGGGATTATGCATGGAGGGTTTTTTGATGAGTGGTTTGGTGGGATTTGTATATATAGGTGCACTTGCTGGAGATGAGCTTTGAGGCGGAGAACAAGCTAGAGCCAGAGCGGAGCGGACCGCTGGAAGACGAAGCAGCTGGAGAGAGACTACGATCAGCTCAAGTCCTCCTACGACTCCCTCCTCTCCAACTACGACTCCATTCTCAAGGAAAACGACAAGCTTAAAGCTGAGGTATATACAAATAAAAATTTACAATCGTTTCTTCTATAATTAATTTGTCTCATCATTAATTATCAATCTTGACAACGTCATGCTGCAGATACTATTGGCAGTAATTTGTTACTTAAATGTGTCGTAGTTTGGGTCATCTCCCAATCCCATCTTGGAATTTTATAATTATAGTTTTACATACATACATATATGCCTTTTCCCAACACTCAACAGACAAATGTATATATATAGCCTCCCAATTCACTATTAAATATATAGATACATTAATATTAAAGATCCAAAGGTATTATTATTATTATTATTATTTATTTATTTTTGTTGGTAAAATTAAAGGGGTTGTGGGTTTCTTTCATATGATCAAAGGGATTTGAAGGGAAAAGTTGGGTGGGTAGTAATTTTATGGGCACCTGGATGGGCCGTCCAGTGGGAGGGTGAAAAGGACCTGTAGGCTCCTACCAATAAGATTCCTTCTTACCTATTCAAATACGTATGTGTCATGTTCATCAATTTTATATATTCTTGCATATATGTGTCACTCCATTAAAATAGCATATATCCTAAACCCCACCTCATAAATCAAACATGCAATTGAAATTTCAAAAGAAAAATATACCTTCCACGTTTCTATACTCGATTTATCATAAAATATGATGTGATAGACAAATTGAGTTAATTTTATTGTATTTTTCATGAATACGTACGTACAGCTTCTTTCCTTGACTGAGAAGTTGCAACCCAAAGAACCCGCTGGAGATTGTCAGAAATCTGATCCACTCCCGGCGGACGTGCCGCCATGCCTTGAACTGACCGTGAAGGCGGAGGACCGCCTGAGCACCGGCAGCGACAACAGCGTAGTTGTGGATGATGATGGGCGTCAGCTTCTTGACAGTGTGGACTCATACTTCCCAAACAATGGCTATACTGGCTGCGTGGCCATCCACTCGGAGGAGGATGCCGGCAGTGATGACGGGGGAAGCTACTTTTCTGATGTGTTCGCGGCGGCGGCGGAGGAGCAGCAAGAGCAGATGGGCTGGTGCATCTGGTCTTAATTTAGATTAGCGTGTTAATTAATTAATACATCATTAAGCTGCTAGCCTTGTCTAAAATAATATACTATACTGCTATGAGTGGGCTGGTGCTTTTGTATTGCGTTCAATTGTAATGTGGTAGCTCATGTATGATAGTTGGTGCAATATGCAACTTTAATTTCCCCAAGGTTTAGCAATTAGAATATGGAAATAATAAGGAATAAAACGACAGCAAATTGTCGATTAGTGCAAGGAAAATTGGAAATCTCATGTTGTATGTGTTTTGGTCTGGTCAATAATTTCTTTAACTTTTGTATTTTAATTGTTGGTCGAATTTAAGTAAAACTTAAAAATATAATATCACTTTAACGAATCATCAAATACGTGTCGTTTGATGTACAAAATTTAAATTACAAACTAACATAATAAATCACTCACAAGTTGTCAATTTTGAATCCAAATTTCTTACTTCCTTACAAAATCAACTCTTTTTTTTTTTAATGTTTCAATTAACACCTATAGTTTTAATTGTAGAGTTCAACAACTCGATCCGACTGGATAAGTATATCAAGGGAATCTTTATAAATAAATCAAATGTTTTATTAAAAAAAATCATTTAACTACAATTACAGAATATAAAATCTACAACCCCTTTGAGTATGAAGACACGAGTAAATTAACCACTCATTAGATTCAAACTGTGACATATGAATGGTAGATCATTTCAATGTTTGAATTATAAAAGTAAAATTCTGGCAGTATAATCAACAAGAATTCATGTATAATAGGCTTCATTATAACAATTAAATAGTCTTGAGAGTATATTATATGTATTTCGTGATTGTGAAAAAAGAAAGTTAAAGAACAGAATCATATGTATACTATGGCGGATCATATATATTATATTATAACTTGAAGTAGCATAAATATATTTGGACCACAAAGTCTAATCTTTTAAAAAAACGATCGATGAGCATTTCATTCTTGTAAAGACAACCCACTAAAGAGTATAAGCGATGTGTAAGTACATCAACATCAATGACCAATCACCATCCACCACACACAGTAAAGAAATACCAAAGATATCATTATCCTTTGATGCATTTTACTTACATCCACTGCTTTACAATATCAATCTATCTTGGGTGTTGAGTTGTCATAATTTCAGCATCACCACAAAAGTTTTAAACCAGTACAAGTCCTTTTCGGGGGTGCGAGTCAAATGGAAAAGACGTTTTTCCTTCTTTCTTTTGCACTAGAGAAGAGACATCAGAGTTTACCGACTAACAATCTATTGACCCTCTTTGCTTATTTTTAGGTTTTTTTGGCAAATTGCTCATAATTCCTATTCACGATCATATCACGTGCGTCTTCACACAATGGGATAAAGTTGTTGGAGAGATTCGACACTAATCTCAAAGTCGTGTCAGCGATTTTTGATGAAACATATTTCGACTATGGAAAATTCATCATGTTTTTCCTTTGATGGAAAGGAGTCTGAAGTGGAGACTATAAATGTCAATTGAATAATGACATTTTCATGTGATGGGTTTCAAGCCCACGTCACGTACCACAACCACATTACCCATCAAATACACATGTCTTCCCACTTCCATCCACCCCACACAACCAAGGAATGTATCAAATTACTTGCAGTAAATAAATTGTAATACATATCTTACATTAAATTTTAATTGTTCTGATGTTTTCTGAAAAATTCTACCAATAAGGAAGATGCCCTGTTAACACAAATATGCTGCGGGATTCATGACTTATTTCTGCGTTCCCTTCTGTTTCTTGGACGGTCTCCAGGTCGGATTTGGATTTTGTAGCCTCTTTCCTTTATCTGCTTTTCTCGAGAGCTTGATTGTGTTGGATGTAGAAGAAGTTTCATCGTAATTGATGGCAGCATCAAGGGAGTATACTCGGAGAGCCAGGGCAGCTAAGGTGGATATATTGGCAGCTGCTGAGAATGACCAATATTTCCTCCATGAGTAAGCTATATACTCCAGCTTAAACATGTCTTCAAACACAATCACCGCCTGAACCATCTGGATACAATAAAGCAAAGGTGACGAGTAAAGATGATGCGTTTCCAAGTAACTTGAAGATTCAAGAGTTTAACTATAAAAATATCATGGCACAGATTTCGTCCAACAAGAAGAAAAACTCAACATACTAATGATTTCAATCTAACAAACGGAATTTAACACCACCAACCTCGTATATGTTGCTCGCACGTTTTACGAACATGCGCCAGACCCTTCTCCTTTCAGCACATCCTTTTGACGATCTGAAAGCAACTTTAGGAACTGCAGCTTCCATATCCAATAGATTAATTTTAAGCTGTCTTAAAACAGCAGCAGCTCTGCCTATTAGTGGCCTTATTGAAGGTTCTGGTGCTCTGCACAACTTTTCAATCTCCAACTTCTGAGTAACATTATGTGACAGAGATACTCTGTCAACATGCTGCAGGCCTCCAGGGTTACCACGTGTTTGTGCTTCCACTTCAATTTCACTCCCTTTCAAAGAGTTTGGCGCAATGGCACCAGCTGTAGAGCATGTTATTCTCTTTTTTTCTGTCATAGAAGGTTTAAACTATCACAAAATTTTACACGTTTAGGCATAGGGCATGAAAATGCACAAAATAACTTCAATAAAGAGATATTAAGGAGACTCATCTTCTTGTCTTAATCTACGTCTATCAGGTTTCATTTAATCAAACTTGGAAAAAGGATTTGTCATCTAGGAATACATATCCATCATTAAATGCTCAATCAATCATTTGCTAAGAAAGGAAGTTCAGGTTTCAACATAAAAACATATGCAAAGTACCTATGGAGAAGTCATGTCCATCCACAGATTCTGATGTTCCCTCCCCATGTAAACTGAAAATGCTTTCCCTCTTCTTCAAATAACATTTACCATTACCATGTAACTGAAACTCCATGGTGGAGAAGCATGTTCTATGGCAAGAAAGACAATGATAATTTGTTGGCAAAATAGGCTCTAAGCAGTCACATCTATACATCTTGTCTTGAGCAACTGATTTCCCCTTGTTGTGCTTCTCTGCAAAGTCAGTTATCTCCAGCATGACAAAGGGACCATATTTGTGCTCCAACAATTTTGCCGCTCTAGTTTTGCCTCGCTCCAGGAGAGATGGATGAAGCTCCTCCTGGTTTTGCCTTTCGAAGTCCTTGGAAACTTTGCGTCGTTGAGAAAATGTGTTCCTCAACTGTCTTCTAATTTGCTCGTCATCTTTAAGAGAATCCATCAATATTTTAATTTCAGTATCAGATTGATAGGAAGCCCACGACGAGTATGATTTTCCACTCAATGTGAAGATCTCGGACAATAATTCAAAGTCCTGGGAGGTCACTTTATTTATTTGTGGTCCATCAACTTTGTTCACAAGTATCCAAGGACTTGTACCTGAATCAATTATCCAATATAGCTTTCCCCCAGAATCAATGCCCAAAAACTCGCTTCTCAATGAAGATTTCAGTGTCTTGGTGCCCAATCCAACAGAAATCATGTCGCTCGGTGCTGGTGCACCCTCACTTGTTTGAGCTGAAGGAGCATCTTCAGATATCCTTGGAAATGTGCTATCTTCTTTATTCCTCACGGCTTGCAGTTCTATAGAATTAGAATTTGTGTGCAGATTTGAGGGAGATTCACATTTCAGAATGTGATCTCTCACAAGAGTTGTTCCCAATATTTCATCACAAATGAACTTAAGAAGAGAGGTTTTCTGCATGGAAAAAAAAAAGTGAACTTCAATAAAATCAACGGGATACGAAATGGGTAAATGGGCATTTCGTGTTATGAGAATAGGGCCATCACTCATGTTATGAAAAAAGGCACATAACACCTTTGTGCTCAAAAAAGAAAATAACCCCCAAAACCAACATTTATCATTAATAAAATTGGAAAACGACCACGTAGCACTTATACTTTTCATGGGCTATACTTTCTATTGTTTGTAATATTTAAAAGTAACAATTTTCTTTACAAAATGAACATGTACATAGAATATAAATTACTGAACATCTACATTACTACATAAAAGTATAAAACAATACAGATATTCTTTAGTTATAGGTTCCTGTTCCATATATCATAAAAATATAAGTTATATATATATAACCGTATCATAGTTCAATGTGCTTACTCAGCGCCACATATTTGAATATAAAAGAAGCACATAGAAAAGTTCCAATAGTTTATCCTAAATAAGAGAATAACTAGGCTAACCTCGTAAAAGCTCAACTCCCAATAGTCTTTGTCCCTCATTGCAACCGCCAAATCAGCAATTTCATTGCGAATGAAGTCCATAATTTCTCTCTTAGCCTTCTTTTCTTGCTCATGGCCAGAGGAAGTTGGACTGAGATGAGAATCTTGAACCATATCCTTTGACCCACAAAAGGAGCAAAACCAATTTCCTTTTGGAACCTTAGTCAAAGGCGGCCTCAAACAGTATGTGTGATACTCTGCGTCACAAGTATCACACAAAAGGACTTTCTTGTTGTTCTCATCTATGCCACAGACTTTGCAGAATCCTTCACCCAGAGACCCTTTTGAAATTTCACGGGTTGGAACTGCAGTGCTTCCTACATCCTTATTCACCGTGTCATCGAAGCACTCTGGCCGGTGGTCATTAATCAACTTTTGATATAAAGCAACAACCTAAGTCAACAAAACAAAAGGGCCTCATTGGTAAAGTCAGCATAAACCATCAAATAAGACTCTTGGTTCAATCACTTAGATATGCATGTATGCAGTCAAATCAAAGGTGCAAGAACATCTCTCTGACTCTTCAAAACAACAAGCATCAACTGTAAAAGAGCAAGTCACTAGCGGCAAAAATATCATAAGTGATTAACAACAGGAAACTTGTTCCATCAACTTTCTAATAGAGGCCCATCCTTAAGCATCCCATGGACGATAAAGCTGAGGCTATAATTAATTAGACCATATTGACCAAACATTATCATACTATAAGGAAAACATGAAAGTAGCCAACAATCTCCAACATAGGATGTCACACGATTCAAACTTCTATGACGGAATATAAGAATACATATCATGACAATAAACTAATAACAGCAAAATAGAATAAAGGAAAATACAGAGGAAATATAAACACATAATACAGTCACCGATTCCGAGAGAATAAATACCTCTTTGTCATATAAGGACTCAAATACACGGCACGATTTCTTGGCTGAATCAACCACTTGTGAGTCATTCTCAAAAACAATCAGCACATTTCTCCAGAACTACATGGTGAAAACAAGCTACTTTTAGAAAGAGATTAACAGGTAAGCCACAAGCAAACGCTAGAAACCGTACCGTAAGAGCAACAAGCAAAGGCAAGCCTACACAAAAATCGATGCTTTAGATAGCAGTAGATTGCCCAAGCGTCATGTAATCACAAGTATTCACTACGAATAGTGAATAGTCTCATTTAGTGTGCAGTTGACAGATTGATCACAAACAAAAAACTGCGGGCAAACTGGAACATGCAAGCAAGGACACACAGTAATGATGAAACTTAAGAACTTTTCTTTGTTAGATGGTTGAAACAATTGAGATTTAAAATTCCAAATGGATCTAAATTATTTTGCATTGAACTAGGTCCCAGATCATCACCTGAAGCTTTAGCACAAGATAACTACACTGGTAAACAAATGAAAAGAATAATAAATACAGACTGGAATTTTTCTTACGCCAGAAATTGTAATAGATTGCATTAAAAATGTATCTTTCTGCCATGGCCAGTGTGAACAAGTTCAATATTTTAAGTGTAAAACTTTTACACACAAAAAGTTACAATTCTAGCCAACAAAAGCATGTAGGAGGTTGTACCAAAGATAATCCACAGAGAAGGCATATGAAATAGATGCCAAGCTTCCTGGCGAACTGAAAGCAAAAATTCACATTCCTACCTATGGAAGAAACTAAAACCTAACAGGTTAAGCATGAAGCAGTGCAACAAATGCAAATGCGATTAAAAAGTGCCAAGAACTTAGCACATAAATTCACCAATTGCAATGCACACCACATGACAAATAAACAGTCAACCGATACACAGGCAGACTGATTTACAAGAAAACATATTGAGGAAAACAAACCTCTTGTACTTCCTCAGCAAAAGCTTCATGAGACAGGCAGTAAACACCAGCAGCCAATCTCATATCGATCATCCTAAAATTCAAAAGACTTGATACGATAGCTGGAGATCCAAGAATCCCTTCTTCACAATTACCATGCTTGACAAAACGCTCTTGAATCAAGGTGCAAAAGTCCTTTGTTTCCTTCGCCAGAGCTGCCTCACGCAACACGAAACCACATTGTCTCATAACATTGTTGGATATAGCAAAAAGATTCTTTCTGTTTTTTGTGATGGCAAGGTTTGGCTGCATACTGCGGAATTGTGCAACAACGCTGAGAGCAAGTTTCTGGAAGGCAAAGATAGATTAGAACACACGTTTTGTGAAAGAACAATGCATCAAACTGTACAAGACATAGTTGGATGGTAGATAGGAATCACCTTAGTAGGTCCTGAAGCATTGGCCTTGTAAACTTCCTTACTGATTGAATTATCCAAGACCTTTCTTGCCCATTCTGGTGGCTCCTTGGCCAAAGAATTATTAATACAATTTCTTATTTTAGACCCAACATTTGTCTTCAACTGTTTGATAGGCTCCAATTCTCTGACCCAAGCTGGAACTGCTTCATTCACCTTGACCCAAGATATAGTTTCCTTGTCAGAATCCAAGTCATCCACTGACAGCCTCTCGTTATCATCGTAAAGAGAACCATATATTTTATTGATGGCTGCTGCAAGCAACTGAACAAAGAGAGGCAGAACAATAAACAATAAAAACAAAAGTATAAACCTTCAACATGTATCGCCATGATACAGTCAAAAAGTTGCACAAAACTGTAAAGAGATGGGTAAAACTACTTGTTTATTACTACTCTTACTAATAATAAAGATAAAGAAGAGGTCGCAACAATAATTATGCAAACAAATTACATTATATTAAGTAGAAGAATATGAAAAAGATGAATACTTAAAACATCTAATTTGTAGATATACATAATAAACACCTGACAAAAATTTGAAGATATTTTAAGACAAAGATAATTATATTACATGAAAGTGATAATTAGGTTAACAAATTACAAGTGAATACATGCTGCAATTGGAAACTATTGCACTGCAATTGAGGAATGAGATGCTTCCTTTAGTTATGAATTCAGTCTATGCGTTTGAAAAGTTTACAATTTAAAGCTCTTAGCAGCACCATTGACAGGATTTAAGCAAGATGCTTGGAGGAAAATAGAAACTATGATGGTTGCAAATTTAAACTATCAACTAGTGTTTTCTATGATCCAACCCAATGGAAAAGGACAACCATTGAACACCTCATTCTTTTATTGATTGCCCATATGAACATAAACCAAAACTTCCTTGGAAAGGAACAATAAAACAAAAGTATGTTTAGTAGACATGCCCAGTATGAAAAGTGAAAGTCATCTCCAAACAGAAAGAAAGAGTAAGTATTCCTTCCAGAAATTCAGAAACAAGCAGATAAGATTCAAAACCATAGCTCACCCATGCATCTGCTTCCAGTCCAACAACTCCAGTTAATGCACCACATCTTGGCCCACCATCACCATGTAAGCAGCGAAGCATATCCATATCTTCACGAACCTCGACCGACTCAGAGTCAGCAATCATGAACAAGATAGCCAAAACATACCTCCTAGCCAATTCTGGCCAAGTTAAATCATTGAGAGGAGGCACATTCATCTCCGTCCTTCTAGCCATAGCCGTGCACTCCACATCCCTTTTGCTGCCATTTTCAAATTTCATCAGGAACTCACTTATGAGGACTTGCAACATCAAGATGTGAGTGTCGGATAATCCATCAAACAATGATCCATTAAGTTCTGCAGTAAGTTCTTCAAATGAGAAACCTTTACTCAAGCCCAAAACTTCACGGAAACGCCATAGGAAGTTCCATGACTGCATAAAAGCAAAAAAGAAATTGGAGGCACGGAAACTAACATCAATTATTCATAATCATACATGATAACAGACTTCAGTACGTAAAGGATAACTTACCTGAAGAATATCGCCCAAAAACGGAGTTAACTCAGAGCTAATAGGTCTTCCAAGGAGTAGATGTTGCTTTCTTCCAACATCACCAATTGTCTGACTTTCATCTCTTTTCTGGGCTTCCATTAGCACGTGCAAATATTTACGCTTGGACACTAATTTACTCAAGAAAATAACACGAAGAATGTGAAACCCAATTCACGTGATTGAATAATCTTGAAGCAAGATCCACTCTCCAGAAGCAACAATTTCGGATTTATCCCTGAGAAACCAAATAAAAGGAAGAAAAAAAGAAAAACGCAATTGAGTTAATCACCTGGAATGCTTTTCTAAGAATATATGTACAGGCACAAATTTATTATCCAACTCCTCAAAACTGAAAAACAACAATCATGGCAACTGGGGTATAGCCAAAAGGATATATAATATGATCAAGTGTGACTGAGCATTTGGAAGGAGCACCACCTATAGGACAAACCTAAAAATCAGTCTGAAAAAACAGGAAACAATATTCTCAACTTCAATCAGTAATCATTCACAAAACACAGGCTCAAAATCAACGGCTAATATAAATTTCAAAATGGGAATTCATGCAAGCTAATGATTTCACCAAAAAATTGAGCATTCCGGTAGAACAGAAATTTTGTCTTTACCTAACAAGATTCTTTACCATACATGCTATACCGGCAAAAAGCGTTATGCAACTTTAAACCGTAGAAATGTCGAACTTTGTTCAAGGGCTTTCAGTTATTTCTCCCGTTACATCCAAAGAGCACATTCTGTCTAAAATTTGCAACTTTTCCATAAAATGGCATCCAGCAACATGATATCCATAAATCTCATACACAACTTATAGATATAACCAGATCTAGCCGGCTCACATACTTCTGCCGAGTATAAATACTCAAATCTAGACCAAGTAGCCAGTTACTACATCTTATAGAGAAGAAAGAGTTACATAACTAATTGATTGCAAATACAAAAAATGGATCTCACAAGGTAAAATTCAAACCTGCCTATAGGAACAATTTCCAATAATCTCTCAAAGGTGCGAATGCGCCCACAAAGTACGATTCAATAGTTGACGGGCTTCAAGTTTACAGGAGACCAGCAACCGGGCTAGATGATGAGGCGATGGAAAAGAGGAAATGAAAATGTGATGCCCTCACCCTAAACCTCTTTGCCTTTTGTAGTCCACCCAAGGGTATAATAAAATTCACTATTGTAGAAATCTTCCTTGATTCAGAAAAGGAGAGGGGCATTAAAGTAATATCCTTAGTCAAACCGCAAACCCTAGGATAATGTAGTACAATATTAGGCCTCGTTTTACTTTTCCAAAATTGGGCTGGATAACCAACCCAATCCAGGCAAACGCATGTTAACTAGCGTGGATGGGGCCCGGGTTTGAACATGTCCCCGGGTCTAATCACTGTTCAACATAATTAACTCATCCGACCAATTAAGGTGGGATGAGTTATTTGGCAGCCCAACCACTATAAGCGGCCTAAGACTCCCGAGATTAAAACCCAACCATCATAATCAACTTCAATATAGTTAATTCTGAGTTTTTTTTATCATACATTAATTCGAATATATCCTATCACGACTTAGGGGATTGTTTGAAGGCTATAATGTATGGAAGGATCCAACACAAAATTTCTATAGCTATACCCAGCCTAGTTATGGAATATAATGTTTCATTAGTCCTAAGCTCATATGTAACTATAAAGAAAAGATACTTTCATTCTTTACAAAGGCTTAAATAAACTATATTATTAATTTCTCCACCCAATGCCAACCAGTTCAAACCATTTCAAGTATTATACCAAAATGGATGTATTTATTGTACCATTTCTAGCAAGAATAGATAGTCATCAAATACGAATTTATTCTCCAATTTGACAATAAAAGGGGAAATTGAAATTACAAGAGGAACCTAGGCAGTCTCACGTGTAACTAATTTGGTCTAATAAATGGTCTGAATGCAACCACCTCTCGTTTTTTAGCCCATTTTTTACTTACAAGAAAGAAATTGGGTTATGCTCATTCAAAATCAAAGTAAAATAAACATACAAAGTGCATTTGTGTGAAATTAACCAGGTCCGCTCCTATATCAAAGTTAGTTTACGGCCAACCCCCAACCCAAAAGTGTGATGATAGAAACACTCAGATTTAATAGCAATATATTGTGTCCAATATAATTAATATCTTACTGAACGATGGTTTTTTGCTTTTTTTTTTTTTTGATGTACTTACCACATCTATTTTATCATCTAAGTACTAGCCTTACACCGTGTGATGATGAAACACTCAGATTTAATAGCAATATATTGTGTCCAATATAATTAATATCTTACTGAACGATGGTTTTTTGCTTTTTTTTTTTTTTGATGTACTTACCACATCTATTTTATCATCTAAGTACTAGCCTTACACCTCCAAAAGAACTTGTTTGCAAAACCGGGAAAAATAAACTTTCCAAGTGTACTAAACGTAATGCTAAGTAAAATTTGTGAAACACACCCCATATAAATGCAATAAATGATACAATAACTTCATAAAGAGGAATTTCCAGAAATAGATGTATGTTCTAGCAAGCATTTCATGAGTTTGACAATTATACAAAGTGAGGGGAAAACTACAATCGAAAAAAAGACAAACTACTTGTGGTCTATGCATGCAAGAAAATATCATACAAGTATTTATGTAAGGTAAAAGTGAATTTCAATTTCATCTAGACAAGATCAAATTGTAACAAGACAAAACAAAAAAAAGAAGAAGAAGAAAACACCAACCTTAGCGAGCCAAATCCTCAATTTTCCTTCTTTTAGCTAGGCAACTGATGGACAAGGCAAAGCTAACAATATCAAACTCCAACTCCAGTAACTCATTTGGAACTCCACCACCATCCAACCGCATCCTTGTAATATAATTTTTTTGCAAAAACCAAGAATTCAGAATTTATTCTTTTACCACAAATTAGTTAATGACCATCAATTAGAGTCCTTCAAGAGGCAATGAATAAGGATTTAGTAAACATTGCAGTTGCAACCGATGACCACCAGCCAGAGTGCTTCGATGACACGGTGAATAAGGATTTAGGATGCATTGCAGTTCCAACCCGTGAAATTTCAAAAGGGTCTTTGGGTGAAGGATTCTGCAAAGTCTGTGGCATAGATGAGAACAACAAGAAAGTCCTTTTGTGCGACACATGTGACGCAGAGTATCACACATACTGTTTGAGGCCGCCTTTGGCTAAGGTTTAGAAAGGAAATTGGTTTTGCTCCTTTTGTGGGTCAAAGGATATGGTTCAAGATGCCCATGTCAGTCCAACTTTCTCTGTCCATGAGCAAGAAAAGAAGGCTAAGAGAGAAATTATGAACTTCATTCACAATGAAATTGCCGATCTGACGGTTGCGGTGAGGGATAAAGACTATTGGGAGTTAAGATTTTCCAAAGATAGCCTAGTTTTCTTCTTTTGGCAGGATAAACTAGTTGAACTTTTGTATTGCTTCATAACACTAGCACATATTACCAAAAGTTGGTAAACACAAGAAGAAGGATATTGACAATATTGGGGTTTAGCCAATAGAATACTAAAATATCTTTGATGGCCAAAGAGTTTGATAACCATATAATTCACCATTGCTATCGTATTGCAACATATGCTTCGCCAAGTTTGAGCAATTACCTGTTAAAATCAAGGAAAAACGAGAAGTTAGCAGCATGGTAAGTTTGAAGGGAAAACAAATACGTGGATGAACATTAATTCCCATACACAATTAAATAACAAATTAACAATAAACCTGAAACTAAATTTCATCTCACAAGCTCAAGACAAAGTAAAGAGAACTACTAAGCATTTAAAGTATCATCGTCATCATCTTCAATTTGACATTGTATTTTATAAGCTTTCGCTTAAAATTCCAAATAGGTAGTGTAAGACGATCATAGATTCCGAATCCAACCCCATCATTCTCTACCTCATTCCTTATTTGGAAATAAGTTGTCTAGCTTACGAGTATCGTCCCCATAATGATGTCGTAATCGCCTTTAAAAATGCTTAAAGTGAACTAAAAAATTCTAGGCATCTTAAGTATTTCCCACCTTAGAGGTGAAACATTAAAAAACAACATACTTATCCAGAATTATGCCACTTGATCCAGTGCTGAAAAGTAGAAAACTAAATATTAAGTTAATACAAACCAGAAGAGCCAAATTCAGTTGTTAAGATCTCAAAAATTTTTAATAAACCCAAAATTAACAATTATCAGTTTAAGAATTTCTATAAAGTGCATATGAGTGCGTATCATTCAATAGATGCGGTGAATAAATGGAGTCAGAGAAGTAAGGGGAAAAAAAGAACAATCGCAACTGAAAACATCTTAAATCCTTTCCGCCAAATCACACACATTCAGGCGGAAATCAAAAGTTACCGAAAAAAAAACGAAGAAAAATGGCATTCCATTTCACGTGCAACCAAACGATCAACACAACAAGGATCTAAAATACTACCTCCGACAACCTCATCTCTGTCTTTTTTTGGCTTTTTTTTTTTTTTTTTGATAGATCACAGAGACGATTAAGGGAAAACCACGGGCGGAGGTTCTGGAGGAGGTGGCGGTTGGCGGTGAAGGTTCTTGAGGGTGGTGGAGGCGGTTGAACAGTGGAAGATTTCTGACAAGGGATTCGGGATGGACGAGGTGTTAGCCAAGAGGGCGGGTGCCATGGATTCAGAGTTCCGTAATTAGCGGCGGTGATAGAGACAGTCCTTTTTATAGTGCAGTAAAGAATATGCAAATGACAAGCGCAGACATCAGTAGGTTAAAATCAGGTTCCTAGTTAGGGCATCAACCTGAAGAAAGCCCAGTGGGCTCGATCTTTGTCAGTGTAGTCTGCCGCCTCATTCTAGTACTCATCATCATGTAATAAAATTATTTTAGAAAAGCATGTAAGAACAATGGCTTGTTCATGAAATTTCCACCTGGATTTTAACATTAGTTTGCTTTAGGGTGACAATCTCTATGCTTAAATAAATTAAACCTAAAAATTTTCCTTTCATTATTTTACTTGCGAGTATCACGAACTACAAAAAATTCATTTGGGTTTAACTGTAAAAAAGTTTATTGTTTCAGAATCATCAGTTAACTGAGTATATTTTATTTGAACACGATTGTATTCTTAATAACTCATAAAGCGCAATTCATCATAATATACAACGGCATCGCAAACTTCCTGTAAGTACTCATTACCACAAAAGAATGATTGATTTGATAAACAATTGCTATTATAAAATTTAGATAAAACTGATATGATCACTTGCATGAAAATACCTTATATAAATATCCCTCGTGAATCAAACGTGTTCAGCATGCATGACGACGATCAAGTTTTTATTGTTAATCATAACAATGATTGACGTATTTAACCTAGTTGTTTGAATCTTATAAACCACGTTGCATATTACTATTTTGTTTTCTTCTTTTTTTTATGATCGAAAGAAGAACAATAGTAATAGCAACTTAACTATCTGTAATTACTCTATGTTCAATTTCACTAGTTACAAAAAAAACCATTTGTTAAAATAATTAAAAGAAAAAAGTATAAAAAATTATAGCATAAAACCTCGATAAATAAAGTATAACAACATTTGCATTATGGCCAAGTAAAAAGAAAATTAAAAAAAAAAGTGATTTTTCCAGTAAAATTGGTATTTTCTTTTATAGAAATTGAATTGAATATGGATATTTCTTTTAATAAAATTATTGTACTAAATTATGAATTTGAAATCAAAACTAATCATAATAGATTTTTTTTGTTGTTGAACAAAATGGAAGCCAAACATGTCCTAAATAGACAAAATTTTGCCTAATTTTTCCTCCAAAACTGAGTTGACTGTTTGCTTTAACGGTCAACTTAGCGGAGGATACTCATGCGGATGAAAATTAAAAACTTTGGATACCAAATCTGATGACTTGAAAACCTAGAGTACTAAAATTGAAAAAAGGGTATACTTTGAGTATAAAAAGTGAAATTGTCCCAGAAATATAATTATTGTTTCTAATATTAAAATTTTAATTATTTTTTATATTTTTAACAATCATTTGATTTTACCAATCCGTATATCATTTTGGTGTATCAAGATTTTATTTTAATTATTTTCTTTATATTAGAGTTGGAAAAAATTAAAGAAGTATATATTTATATATATATATGTATCTTTTACATAATATTTTCGGGATGATTTTATTTTTGTACGTAAAGTACACCCTTTTTTCAATTTTAGTACCATAAAGTTTTTAACTTTTTATCCCCATAAGTACCATCCGTTGAGTTGACCGTTAAAACAAACAGTCAACCCAATTTTGAAAGAAAAATTAGGCGGGATCTTGTCCATACAAGGGTATTTTGACTGTCATTTTATTAAACACACAGATTTTTTTTTTATTTCGATTCCAAATTTATAATTAAGCACACTAATGTAAATATATATAACCAACATGTTTTATAAAATAATATATTAATTCAAATTGTTATAGAAGTGCCAATTCAAATCATTATAAAAATAAAAATGCATGCTAATTGTGGATAATGTAGAGATAATCAACTAGTAATAATTTAAGAAAATTAATAAAATCTTATATGCAATCATTACTCGTATCGTTCACAAAAAAATAAACAAAGAACACTCGAATTAATCATTCAAAGGGTGTCAATGAAATTGCACATCCACATTTTGACACATTATACCATTATTTGTGCAAAAATAAGAAATACATTTTAATTAATATATTTGGTTGAGATAATTTTATTTATAAATTTATTAAAACATTATATTTTACTAATCATAAAAAAGCCAAAAATATCATTTGTCGAAATAATTAAAAGAAAAAGTATGAAAAATTGTAGCATAAACCCTTGATAAATAGAGTACGACAGTTTGCACTGTGGCCAAAGAAAAAGTAAAAAAATATATTTTTTCAGTAAAACTGATATTTTTTTGATAAAAATTAGATTAAATATGTATTTCTTTTGCACTAGAGAAGAGACATCAGAGTTTACCGACTAACAATCTATTGACCCTCTTTGCTTATTTTTAGGGTTTTTTTGGCAAATTGCTCATAATTCCTCTTCATGATCATATCACGTGTGTCTTCATACAATGGGATAAAGTTGTCGGAGAGATTCGACACTAATCTCAAAGTCGTATCAGCGATTTTTGATGAGACATATTTCGACTATGGAAAATTCATCATGTTTTTCCTTTGATGGAAAGGAGTCAGAAGTGGAGACTATAAATGTCAATTGAATAATGACATTTTCATGTGATGGGTTTCAAGCCCACGTCACGTACCACAACCACATTACCCATCAAACACACAACATGTCTTCCCACTTCCATCCACCCCACACGACCAAGGAATATATCAAATTACTCACAGTAAATAAATTGTAATACATATCGTACATGAAACTTTAATTGTTCTGATGTTTTCTGAAAAATTCTACCAATAACGAAGATGCCCTGTTAACACAAATATGCTGCGGGGTTATGACTTATTTCGGCGTTCCCTTCTGTTTCTTGGACGGTCTCCCGGTCGGATTTGGATTTTGTAGCCTCTTTCCTTTATCTGCTTTTCTCGAGAGCTTGATTGTGTTGGATGTAGAAGAAGTTTCATCGTAATTGATGGCAGCATCAAGGGAGTATATTCGGAGAGCCAGGGCAGCTAAGGTGGATATATTGGCAGCTGCTGAGAATGACCAATATTTCCTCCATGAGTAAGCTATATACTCCAGCTTAAACATGTCTTCAAACACAATCACCGCCTGAACCATCTGGATACAATAAAGCAAAGGTGACGAGTAAAGATGCTGCGTTTCCAAGTAACTTGAAGATTCAAGAGTTTAACAATAAAAATATCATGGCACAGATTTCGTCCAACAAGAAGAAAAACTCAACATACTAATGATTTCAATCTAACAAACGGAATTTAACACCACCAACCTCATATATGTTGCTCGCACGTTTTACGAACATGCGCCAGACCCGTCTCCTTTCAGCACATCCTTTTGACGATCTGAAAGCAACTTTAGGAACTGCAGCTTCCATATCCAATAGATTAATTTTAAGCTGTCTTAAAACACCAGCAGCTCTGCCTATTAGTGGCCTTATTGAAGGTTCTGGTGCTCTGCACAACTTTTCAATCTCCAACTTCTGAGTAACATTATGTGACAGAGATACTCTGTCAACATGCTGCAGTCCTCCAGGGTTACCACGTGTTTGTGCTTCCACTTCAATTTCACTCCCTTTCAAAGAGTTTGGCGCAATGGCACCAGCTGTAGAGCATGTTATTCTCTTTTTTTCTGTCATAGAAGGTTTAAACATCACAAAATTTTACACGTTTAGGCATAGGGCATGAAAATGCACAAAATACCTTCAATAAAGAGATATTAAGGAGACTCATCTTCTTGTCTTAATCTACGTCTATCAGGTTTCATTTAATCAAACTTGGAAAAAGGATTTGTCAATCTAGGAATACATATCCATCATTAAATGCTCAATCAATCATTTGCTAAGAAAGGAAGTTCAGGTTTCAACATAAGAACATATGCAAAGTACCTATGGAGAAGTCATGTCCATCCACAGATTCTGTTGTTCCCTCCCCATGTAAACTGAAAATGCTTTCCCTCTTCTTCAAATAACATTTACCATTACCATGTAACTGAAACTCCATGGTGGAGAAGCATGTTCTATGGCAAGAAAGACAATGATAATCTGTTGGCAAAATAGGTTCTAAGCAGTCACATCTATACACCTTGTCTTGAGCAACTGATTTCCCCTTGTTGTGCTTCTCTGCAAAGTCAGTTATCTCCAGCATGACAAAGGGACCATATTTGTGCTCCAACAATTTTGCCGCTCTAGTTTTGCCTCGCTCCAGGAGAGATGGATGAAGCTCCTCCTGGTTTTGCCTTTCGGAGTCCTTGGAAACTTTGCGTCGTTGAGAAAATGTGTCCCGCAACTGTCTTCTAATTTGCTCGTCATCTTTAAGAGAATCCATCAATATTTTAATTTCAGTATCAGATTGATAGGAAGCCCACGACGAGTATGCTTTTCCACTCAATGTGAAGATCTCGGACAATAATTCAAAGTCCTGGGAGGTCACTTTATTTATCTGTGGTCCATCAACTTTGTTCACAAGTATCCAAGGACTTGTACCTGAATCAATTATCCAATATAGCTTTCCCCCAGAATCAATGCCCAAAAACTCGCTTCTCAATGAAGATTTCAGTGTCTTGGTGCCCAATCCAACAGAAATCATGTTGCTCGGTGCTGGTGCACCCTCACTTGTTTGAGCTGAAGGAGCATCTTCAGATATCCTTGGAAATGTGCTATCTTCTTTATTCCTCAAAGCTTGCAGTTCTATAGAATTAGAATTTGTGTGCAGATTTGAGGGAGATTCACATTTCAGAATGTGATCTCTCACAAGAGCTGTTCCCAATATTTCATCACAAATGAACTTAAGAAGAGAGGTTTTCTGCATGGAAAAAAAAAAGTGAACTTCAATAAAATCAACGGGATACGAAATGGGTAAATGGGCATTTCGTGTTATGAGAATAGGGCCATCACTCATGTTATGAAAAAAGGCACATAACACCTTTGTGCTCAAAAAAGAAAATAACCCCCAAAACCAACATTTATCATTAATAAAATTGGAAAACGACCACGTAGCACTTATACTTTTCATGGGCTATACTTTCTATTGTTTGTAATATTTAAAAGTAACAATTTTCTTTACAAAATGAACATGTACATAGAATATAAATTACTGAACATCTACATTACTACATAAAAGTATAAAACAATACAGATATTCTTTAGTTATAGGTTCCTGTTCCATATATCATAAAAATATAAGTTACATATATATAACCGTATCATAGTTCAATGTGCTTACTCAGCGCCACATATTTGAATATAAAAGAAGCACATAGAAAAGTTCCAATAGTTTATCCTAAATAAGAGAATAACTAGGCTAACCTCGTAAAAGCTCAACTCCCAATAGTCTTTGTCCCTCATTGCAACCGCCAAATCAGCAATTTCATTGCGAATGAAGTCCATAATTTCTCTCTTAGCCTTCTTTTCTTGCTCATGGCCAGAGGAAGTTGGACTGAGATGAGAATCTTGAACCATATCCTTTGACCCACAAAAGGAGCAAAACCAATTTCCTTTTGGAACCTTAGTCAAAGGCGGCCTCAAACAGTATGTGTGATACTCTGCGTCACAAGTATCACACAAAAGGACTTTCTTGTTGTTCTCATCTATGCCACAGACTTTGCAGAATCCTTCACCCAGAGACCCTTTTGAAATTTCACGGGTTGGAACTGCAGTGCTTCCTACATCCTTATTCACCGTGTCATCGAAGCACTCTGGCCGGTGGTCATTAATCAACTTTTGATATAAAGCAACAACCTAAGTCAACAAAACAAAAGGGCCTCATTGGTAAAGTCAGCATAAACCATCAAATAAGACTCTTGGTTCAATCACTTAGATATGCATGTATGCAGTCAAATCAAAGGTGCAAGAACATCTCTCTGACTCTTCAAAACAACAAGCATCAACTGTAAAAGAGCAAGTCACTAGCGGCAAAAATATCATAAGTGATTAACAACAGGAAACTTGTTCCATCAACTTTCTAATAGAGGCCCATCCTTAAGCATCCCATGGACGATAAAGCTGAGGCTATAATTAATTAGACCATATTGACCAAACATTATCATACTATAAGGAAAACATGAAAGTAGCCAACAATCTCCAACATAGGATGTCACACGATTCAAACTTCTATGACGGAATATAAGAATACATATCATGACAATAAACTAATAACAGCAAAATAGAATAAAGGAAAATACAGAGGAAATATAAACACATAATACAGTCACCGATTCCGAGAGAATAAATACCTCTTTGTCATATAAGGACTCAAATACACGGCACGATTTCTTGGCTGAATCAACCACTTGTGAGTCATTCTCAAAAACAATCAGCACATTTCTCCAGAACTGCATGGTGAAAACAAGCTACTTTTAGAAAGAGATTAACAGGTAAGCCACAAGCAAACGCTAGAAACCGTACCGTAAGAGCAACAAGCAAAGGCAAGCCTACACAAAAATCGATGCTTTAGATAGCAGCAGATTGCCCAAGCGTCATGTAATCACAAGTATTCACTACGAATAGTGAATAGTCTCATTTAGTGTGCAGTTGACAGATTGATCACAAACAAAAAACTGCGGGCAAACTGGAACATGCAAGCAAGGACACACAGTAATGATGAAACTTAAGAACTTTTCTTTGTTAGATGGTTGAAACAATTGAGATTTAAAATTCCAAATGGATCTAAATTATTTTGCATTGAACTAGGTCCCAGATCATCACCTGAAGCTTTAGCACAAGATAACTACACTGGTAAACAAATGAAAAGAATAATAAATACAGACTGGAATTTTTCTTACGCCAGAAATTGTAATAGATTGCATTAAAAATGTATCTTTCTGCCATGGCCAGTGTGAACAAGTTCAATATTTTAAGTGTAAAACTTTTACACACAAAAAGTTACAATTCTAGCCAACAAAAGCATGTAGGAGGTTGTACCAAAGATAATCCACAGATGAAATAGATGCCAAGCTTCCTGGCGAACTGAAAGTAAAAACTCGCATTCCTACCTATGGAAGAAATTAATACCTAACACGTTAAGCAAGAAGCAGTGCAACAAATGCAAATGCGATTAACAAGTGCCAAGAACTTAGCACATAAATGCACCAATTCCAATGCACACCACATGACAAATAAACAGTCAATCCATACAGAGGCAGACCGATTTACAAGAAAACATATTGAGAAAAACAAACCTCTTGTACTTCCTCCGCAAAAGCTTCATGAGACAGGCAGTAAGCACCAGAAGCCAATCTCATGTCGATCATCCTAAAATTCAAAAGACTTGATACCATAGCTGGAGATCCAAGAATCCCTTCTTCACAATTACCATGCTTGACAAAACGCTCTTGAATCAAGGTGCAAAAGTCCTTTGTTTCCTTCGCCAGAGCTGCCTCACGCAACACGAAACCACATTGTTTCATAACAATGTTGGATATAGCAAAAAGATTCTTTCTGTTTTTTGTGATGGCAAGGTTTGGCTGCATACTTCGGAACTGTGCAACAACGCTGAGAGCAAGTTTCTGGAAGGAAAAGATAGATTAGAACACACATATTGTGAAAGAACAATGCATCAACCCGTACAAGACATAGTTGGATGGTAGATAGGAATCACCTTAGTAGGGCCTGAAGCATTGGCCTTGTAAACTTCCTTACTGATTGAATTATCCAAGATCTTTCTCGCCCATTCTGGTGGCTCCTTGGCCAAAGAATTATTAATACAATTTCTTATTTTGGACCCAACATTTGTCTTCAACATTTTTATAGGCTCCAATTCTCTGACCCAAGCTGGAACTTGTTCATTCACCTTGACCCAAGATATAGTTTCCTTGTCAGAATCCAAGTCATCCACTGACAGCCTCTCGTTATCATCGTAAAGAGAACCATATATTTTATTGATGGCTGCTGCAAGCACCTGAACTAAGAGAGGCAGAACAATAAACAATAAGAACAAAAGTATAAACCTTCAACATGTATCGCCATGATACAGTCAAAAAGTTGCAAAAAACTGTAAAGAGATGAGTAAAACTACTTGTTTATTACTACTCTTACTAACAATAAAGATAAAGAAGAGGTCGCAACAATAATTATGCAAACAAATTACATTATATTAAGTAGAAGAATATGAAAAAGATGAATACTTCAAACACCTGAATTGAGGCATGAGATGCTTTCTTTCGTTATGAATTCAGTCTATGCGTTTGAAAAGTCTACAATTTAAAGCTCTTAGCAGCACCATTGACAGGAGTTAAGCAAGATGCTTGGAGTAAAATATAAACTATGATGGATGCGAATTTAAACTATCAACTAGTGTTTTCTATGATCCAACCCAATGGAAAAGGACAACCATTGAACACCTCATTCTTTTATTCATTGCCCATATGAACATAAACAAAAAATTCCTTGGAAAGGAATAATAAAACAAAAGTATGTTGAGTAGAAATGCCAGTATGAAAAGTGAAAGTCAACTCCAAACAGAAAGAAAGAGTAAGTATTCCTTCCAGAAATTCAGAAACAAGCAGATAAGATTCAAAACCATAGCTCACCCATGCATCTGCTTCCAGTCCAACAACTCCAGTTAATGCACCACATCTTGGCCCACCATCACCATGTAAGCAGCGAAACATATCCATATCTTCACGAACCTCCACCGACTCAGAGTCAGCAATCATGAACAAGATAGCCAAAACATACCTCCTAGCCAATTCTGGCCAAGTTAAGTCATTGAGAGGAGGCACATTCATCTCCGTCCTTCTAGCCATAGCCGTGCACTCCACATCCCTTTTGCTGCCATTTTCAAATTTCATCAGGAACTCACTTATGAGGACGTGCAACATCAAGATGTGAGTGTCGGATAATCCATCAAACAATGATCCATTAAGTTCTGCAGTAAGTTCTTCAAATGAGAAACCTTTACTCAAGCCCAACACTTCACGGAAACGCCATAGGAAGTTCCATGACTGCATAAAAGCAAAAAAGAAATTGGAGGCAAGGAAACTAATATCAATTATTCATAATCATACATGATAACAGACTTCAGTACGTAAAGGATAACTTACCTGAAGAATATCGCCCAAAAACGGAGTTAACTCAGAGCTAATAGGTCTTCCAAGGAGTAGATGTTGCTTTCTTCCAACATCATCAATTGTCTGACTTTCATCTTTTTTCTGGGCTTCCATTAGCACGTGCAAATATTTACGCTTGGACACTAATTTACGCAAGAAAATAACACGAAGAATGTGAAACCCAATTCACGTGATTGAATAATCTTGAAGCAAGATCCACTCTCCAGAAGCAACAATTTTGGATTTATCCCTGAGAAACCAAATAGAAGAAAGAAAAAACCAATTGAAAATCACCTGGAATGCTTTTCTAAGAATAAATGTACAGGCACAAATTTATTATCCAACTCCTCAATACTGAAAAACAATAATCAGGCAACTGGGGAATTATGATCAATTGAGACTGAGCATTTGGAAGGAGCACCACCTATAGGACAAACCTAAAAATCAGTCTGAAAAAACAGGAAACAATATTCTCAACTTCAATCAGTAATCATTCACAAAACACAGGCTCAAAATCAACGGCTAATATAAATTTCAAAATAGGAATACATGCAAGCTAATGATTTCACCAAAAAATTGAACATTTCGGTAGAAAAGAAATTTTGTCTTTACCTAACAAGATTCTTTACCATACATGCTATACCAGCAAAAAGCGCTATGCAACTTTAAACCGTAGAAATGTCTAACTTTGTTCAAGGGTTATCAATTATTTCTCTAGTTACATCCAAAGAGCACATTCTGTCTAAAATTTGCAACTTTTTACATAAAATGGCATCCAGCAACATGATATCCATAAATCTCATACACAACTTAAATATAACCAGATCTAGCCGGCTCACATACTTCTAACGAGTATAAATACACAAATCTAGACCAAGTAGCCAGTTACTACATCTTATAGAGAAGAAAGAGTTACATAACTAATTGATTGCAAATACAAAAGATGGATCTCACAAGGTAAAAATCAAACCTGCCTATAGGAACAATTTCCAATAATCTCTCCCACAAAGTACGATTTAATAGTTGACGGGCTTCAAGTTTACAGGAGACCAGCAACCGGGCTAGATGATGAGGCGATGGAAAAGAGGAAATGAAAATGTGATGCCCTCACCCTAAACCTCTTTGCCTTTTGTAGTCCACCCAAGGGTATAATAAAATTCACTATTGTAGAAATCTTCCTTGATTCAGAAAAGGGGAGGGGCATTAAAGTAATATCCTTAGTCAAACCGCAAACCCTAGGATAATGTAGTACAATATTAGGCCTCGTTTACTAATTGGGCTGGACAACTAATTTGGTCTAAAATTCCTGGAGTAATAATTATGGTCTGAATGCAACCACCTCTTGTTTTTAGCCCATTTTTCACTTTCAAGAAAGAAATTGGGTTATGCTCATTCAAAATCAAAGTACAATAAACATACAAAGTGCATTTGTCCGAAATTAACCAGGTCTGTCCTAATATCAAAGTTAGTTTACGGCCAAACCCCAACCCAAAAGTGTGATGATAGAAACACTCAGATTTAATAGCAATATTTTGTGTCTGATATAGTTATTATCTTACTGAACAATGCTTTTTTCCTTTTTTTTTTTTTTTTTTATGTACTTGCCACATCTATTTTATCATCTAAGTACTAGCCTTACACCTCCAAAAGAACTTGTTTGCAAAACCGGGAAAAATAAACTTTCCAACTGTACTAAATCTAATGCTAAGTAAAATTTGTGAAACACACCCCATGTAAATGCAATAAATGATACAATAACTTCATAAAGAGGAATTTCCAGAAGTAGATGTATGTTCTAGAAAGCATTTCATGAGTTTGACAATTATACAAAGTGAGGGGAAAACTACAATCGAAAAAAGACAAACTACTTGTGGTCTTTGCATGAAAGAAAATATCATATAAGTATTTATGTAAGGTAAAAGTGAATTTCAATTTCATCCAGACAAGATCAAATCGTAACAAGACAAAAAAAAAAGAAGAGAAGAAAACACCAACCTTTGCGAGCCAAATCGTCAATTTTCCTTCTTTTAGCTAGGCAACTCATGGACAAGGCAAAGCTAACAATACCAAACTCCAACTCCAGTATACTCATTTGGAACTCCACCACCATCCAACCGCATCCTTCCTTGTGATATAATTTTTTTGCAAAAACCAAGAATTCAGAACTTATTCTTTTAGCACAAATTAGTTAATGACCATCAATTAGTGTCCTTCAAGTCGCAATGAATAAGGATTTAGGAAACATTGCAGTTGCAACCGATGACCACCAGCCAGAGTGCTTCGATGACACGGTGAATAAGGATTTAGGAAGCACTGCAGTTCCAACCCGTGAAATTTCAAAAGGATTTTTGGGTGAAGGATTCTGCAAAGTGTGTGGCATAGATGAGAACAACAAGAAAGTCCTTTTGTGTGACACATGTGACGCAGAGTATCACACATACTGTTTGAGGCCGCCTTTGGCTAAGGTTTAGAAAGGAAATTGGTTTTGCTCCTTTTGTGGGTCAAAGGATATGGTTCAAGATGACCATGTCAGTCCAAATTTCTCTGTCCATGAGCAAGAAAAGAAGGCTAAGAGAGAAATTATGAACTTCATTCACAATGAAATTGCCGATCTGACGGTTGCGGTGAGGGATAAAGACTATTGGGAGTTAAGATTTTCCAAAGATAGCCTAGTTTTCTTCTTTTGGCAAGATAAACTAGTTGAACTTTTGTATTGCCTCATAACGCTAGCATATATTACCAAAAGTTGGTAAACACAAAAAGAAGGATATTGACACTATTGGGGTTTTAGCCAATAGAATACTAAAATATCTTTGATGACCACAGAGTTTGATAACCATATAATTCACCGTTGCTATCGTATTGCAACATATGCTTCGCCAAGATTGAGCGGTTACCTGTTAAAATCAAGGAAAAACGAGAAGTTAGCAGCATGGTAAGTTTGAAGGGAAAACAAATACGTGGATGAACATTAATTCCCATACACAATTAAATAACAAATTAACAATAAACCTGAAACTAAATCTCATCTCACAAGCACAAGACAAAGTAAAGAGAACTACTAAGCATTTAAAGTATCATCGTCATCATCTTCAATTTGACATTGTATTTTGTAAGCTTTCGCTTAAAATTCCAAATAGGTAGAGTAAGAAAATCATAGATTCCGAATCCAACCCCATCATTCTCTACCTCATTCCTTATTTGGAAATAAGTTGTCTAGCTTACGAGTATCGTCCCCATAATGATGTCGTAATCGCCTTTAAAAATGCTTAAAGTGAACTAAAAAATTCTAGGCATCTTAAGTATTTCCCACCTTAGAGGTGAAACATTAAAAAACAACATACTTATCCAGAATTATGCCACTTGATCCAGTGCTGAAAAGTAGAAAACTAAACATTCAGTTAATACAAACCAGAAGAGCCAAATTCAGTTGTTAAGATCTCAAAAATTTTTAATAAACCCAAAATTAACAATTATCAGTTTAAGAATTTCTATAAAGTGCGTATCATTCAATAGATGCGGTGAATCAATGGAGTCAGAGAAGTAAGGGGAAAAAAAGAACAATCGCAACTGAAAACATCTTAAATCCTTTCCGCCAAATCACACACATTCAGGCGGAAATCAAAAGTTACCGAAAAAAAAACGAAGAAAAATGGCATTCCATTTCACATGCAACCAAACGATCAACACAACAAGGATCTAAAATACTACCTCCGACAACCTCATCTCTGTCTTTTTTTGGGTTTTTTTTTTATAGATCACAGAGACGATTAAGGGAAAACCACGGGCGGAGGTTCTGGAGGAGGTGGCGGTTGGCAGTGAAGGTTCTTGAGGGTGGTGGAGGAGGTTGAACAGTGGAAGATTTCTGACAAGGGATTCGGGATGGACGAGGTGTTAGCCAAGAGGGCGGGTGCCATGGATTCAGAGTTCCGTAATTAGCGGCGGTGATAGAGACAGTCCTTTTTATAGTGCAGTAAAGAATATGCAAATGACAAGCGCAGACATCAGTAGGTTAAAATCAGGTTCCTAGTTAGGGCATCAACCTGAAGAAAGCCCAGTGGGCTCGATCTTTGTCAGTGTAGTCTGCCGCCTCATTCTAGTACTCATCATCATGTAATAAAATTATTTTAGAGAAGCATGTAAGAACAATGGCTTGTTCATGAAATTTCCACCTGGATTTTAACATTAGTTTGCTCTAGGTTGACAATCTCTATGCTTAAATAAATTAAACCTAAAATTTTTTCCTTTCATTATTTTATTTGCGAGTATCACGAACTACAAAAAATTCATCTGGATTTAACTGTAAAAAAGTTTATCGTTTCAGAATCATCAGTTAACTGAGTATATTTTATTTGAACACGATTGTATTCTTGATAACTCATAAAGCGCAATTCTTCATAATATACAACGGCATCGCAAACTTCCTGTAAGTACTCATTACCACAAAAGAATGATTGATTTGATAAACAATTGGTATTATAAAATTTAGATAAAAACTGATATGATCAGTTGAATGAAAATACTATATAAATATCCATCGTGAATCAAACGTGTTCAGCATGCATGACGACGATCAAGCTTTTATTGTTAACTGTAACAATGATTGACGTATTTAACCTAGTTGTTTGGATCTTATAAACGACGTTGCATGTTACTATTTTGTTTTTTTTCTTTTTTTTATGATCGAAAGAAGAACAATAGTAATAGCAACTTAACCATCTATAATTACTCTATGTTCGATTTCACTAGTTACAAAAAAAGTTTAAAAAATTATAGCATAAAACCTCGATAAATAAAGTATAACAACATTTGCATTATGGCCAAGTAAAAAGAAAATTGAAAAAAAAAAGTGATTTTTCCAGTAAATTGGTATTTTCTTTTATAGAAATTGAATTGAATATGTACATTTCTTTTATTAAAATTATTGTACTAAATTATGAATTTGAAATCAAAATTAATCATAATAGGATTTTTTTTTGGTGTTGAACAAAATGGAAGCCAAACATGTCCTAAATAGACAAAATTTTGCCTAATTTTTCCCCTAAAATTGAGTTAGACTGTTTGTTTTACGGTCAACTTAACGGAGGATACTCATACGAATGAAAATTAAAAATTTTGGATACCGAATCTGATGACTTGAAAACCTAGAGTACTAAAATTGAAAAAAGGGTATACTTTGAGTATGAAAAGTCAAATTGTCCCAAAAATATAATTATTGTGTTTAATATTAAAATTTTAATTATTTTTTATATTTTTAACGATCATTTGATTTACTAATCCGTGTATCATTTTGGTGTATCGAGATTTTAATTTTATTATTTTCTTTATATTAGAGTTGGAAAAAAATTAAAGAAGTATACACATATCTTTTACATAATATTTTCGGGATAATTTTATTTTTCTTACATAAAGTACACCCTTTTTTCAATTTTAGTACCATAAAGTTTTTAATTTTTATCCCCATAAGTACCATCCGTTCGGTTGATCGTTAAAACAAACAGTCAATCAAATTTTGAAGAAAAAATTAAGCGGGATCTTCTCATTCACCCTTATAAATAATTGGAAAGAAGTTGTTTAATCATTTTATAATTATTTTTTTCCCTTTCATCCACTACTCCATATCACTCAACTCGATGCTCCATGTTTACTCTCACCTTTTTCATATTTTTTCGCACTTGCAAATTCTCATATTTTTAATAAATCTATAAGTCATAATTTATTTTTTTGTCTTTCACCTTCCCGTACATTTATTTCTTATCACATACTTCTTTCTTCCTTTTCACCTTAAACTGCGTTTATATCTTTTCACATAAATTTTTAATCTCATACTACGATTATTTTTTATATGCTCGCGGAGACGGCATGCAACAATAATTAGTACTAATAGAATTTTTTTAAAGAATATTTTTCCTGATAAAATATATTTTGAAGAATTTATGTATTCACCAAAATGCCCCTCTAAGTCCATGTCCAGTAACAATGATTTCAATAAATTATCCTCACGTTTTTAAAAAAGAGAGAAATAAAATTGCGTATTAGGAAGAAGACATTATTATAGGTAGAAAGTAATAATATAATTGATTTACAATAATTAATACCAATAATTGTAATTAATCTAAATAATCTAACAGTCACATTGAGAATGGATGCGACATCAATTCAAAATTGGGCCTGCTGTGTTGGAGCGTCAGTTCAAAATTTGAACCCTCAACTCTCACTAATTTCCTCTTTAATTGCTTTTGAGAATCAATCAATGATGGTTGATATTTGTTAATAAATTCGAGATCATGTATTTGAATTTCATAAATATAGAAATATATATTTTATTTTTATGAGTGGATTGAATTAGTATATTATTTAATTTATCAAAATTAATTTTCAATTAGACAAAAAAGAAAAACTATTAAGACCAGAGTAAATGGAAGTGGTGGCGTATTTGACTTTCCGGAGAAACCTAGGGGTATGTTGAGAAATCAGCATCGCTGCCCGGCGGTCACGTGCAAATAATTATCGGTCCCTGAAGGCCTGGGTTCGGGCAGCAAAACACGCCGTCCATTTTTACTGTCCCCGCCGGTTACATTTTTAATTATTTCAGTCTATAATTTTGCATTATTTTATGTGTGTATATAATGGGGTTTCTCTTGCTCACGCAGTAACTCGTTCGCAGCTTCTGCAATAAATATTTTCAGCATTATCCCGTTGCTGCTTCCCGATTCACTTCAACCCATTTTCGCTTTGGTAATTTCTCTCTGCCTGCATATTTGAGATGTTAAAGTGGGATTTCGTGGTGTTGAACTGTGAATCTCGCTTGCAGTAATCAATTAAGCTTGATGGTTTTGAAGTTAAGACTTGTGAATGATGAGATCTCAATGCATTTCTACTTGAATTTGAGTTCATATATACGCTCATTTGACTGTTCTTCTGTTACATTCTTTCTGTTGTACTTGATGTCGTATTTTTTGTTTTTTGATCCTCAGTGCTAGATCGCTTTTCTGATCTTGTGGAAATGGGCTTATTACTTAATCGATTTTTAATTTATTAATTAACCTATTAATTACTTGATCAGTTTCTTTCCCTTTTTTTTTTTTTAAATTGCATTTTTGAAGTTCAAATTCATGTGATCCATGATTGTTTGGTGATCTGTTGAGTCGTGGGGATGAAGATTGACAAACTGATTAATTTTGCCAAGTTTTGCAGAAAATTGGGTAAGGATTGGGGTTCTGATGTAGGTTTTCTGTGTGGAGTCTTTCCACATTACATTACTCATCCATGTGTATTTTCTGCTTCACTGGCTGAGTATGTTAGATCTAGTGCATAGGCGAATAGAAAGTTCAAGTCATAGTCATTAATTAGGGAGCTGTGATATTACTCAGAGTTTGTTATTGCATTATCCAGTGATGAAGGAAAAAAGGACTACATGGCTGTAAATGTATGTGTAGGTGTCAGAATGGTTAGGTAGATGCCTGTGAATCGGATTTTCATGTAGAATGGATTATATAATTTGAAGTGGTACTGAAAACCGCAGACTTGAACGATGTGGGGATGTGCATTCACCTATTCAAAAATTGTTGGTTGAACACTTACTGACGAGAATTGTTGGTTAAGATAGAACCATTAAGAAATTGAGGTATGCAATGCAAATTTGAGCTCCTCCAGATTTGCAAAAAAATACTGTAGCTATTGCAGCTTGGTGGTTGTCAGCATCCTGAGAAGCCATTTCCAGTGCCATTCATCATAATTTCTCTGTATGACCACTATATAATTTTGGAAATTGGAAGCATAAGAAATGCATCAGGCAAGTTCTAAGATTGTGGACAGAAATCTCTTAAGTTGGAACATTACTTGCTTCATCACTTTAGAAATAAAGCTTGTTTAAAACTTGTAGATTATTCTGTAAAATCTTTGGTGGTTACAGATATGGCCTAAGATTTAATATATATACATTTGCTCTCCTGTGTTTAATTGTCTTAAACTTTAACTTTGTCAGACTACTGGACCTGCCACGGTTTCAAGGCATAAATTGCAATAAGAGGGATTTCTATTGACTTTCATAAAGCTATGCGATATCAAAGTCATTCATTTTGGATTTAGTAGATCATCTGTTGGCAAATAGTAAACAATATTTTATGATTATTTTTTGCTGTATTTGAGTTGTTATAACTATTTTCTTATCCTTCTTATTTCAGGTGCCTGTAATTCCTAATGTCGGACGCAGCTCTCAGAGATGTCAATAAAATACCCGAGTCTGAAAGGATGAATGGAAGCTCTAATAATGGGAACTTAGCTAAACCACATGTCGAGAGCATGAATGAAAATGTTGAAGAAAAGCAGAAGAAAGGGATATACACCTTGGTTGACCTTCCTACAGAGAGAGATGGGACAGAAAATTCTGGAGTAGAGGTGGCAAATTCAGAAGTTGAGTACATTGAATCTGAAAATTTGAAGGATGTAGAAGATGTGGAAAATTGTCTGAAGGTAGGAATGTTTTTTTACTCAATCCTGAATGTGCTGCCAGCTTTCTACATGATGATGCTTGATATGAATACTGGTTTCGAAAATGCCCCTTTATCATGATAACATCCTTGTCTATTAGTTGAAGTACTTGCACGATAAAAGTTTGACTCATTCCTTGTGTTATCGTTTCCAGACACTCTTATCAGGCCTAGGCTCCAAAAACTGGGTTTCAGTGTGTGATTCACTGAACAATGTCCGCAGATTGTCTATATATCACAAGGAAGCCATTATTGACATGCTGTAAGTCTCAGCTTCGTCTTGATCTCATTGTTTTTGGTGGCACCTAATGAATTTTTTTATCTTGTGATTCCTACTATAATGAACAGGAATGACTTGATTTCCTTAATTGTGAAATCCCTAAAGAATCCAAGAAGCGCTCTTTGTAAAACAGCAATTATGACTTCAGCTGACATTTTCAGAGCATATAGTGATGACATCATTGATTCTCTAGATCCACTGGTAAGGTGTTCCATTTTGAGCTCGGCTGCTGCTTCTATTCTCTGCTTGCTTATTTATGGGCTTTTCCATTTTCATAAGTTAGTATCGCTTCTACGGTTCAATGAGGATCTTCTTGTTGTTTAGCTGGTACAACTTCTGCTCAAATCTTCACAAGACAAGAAATTTGTATGTGAGGCAGCTGAAAGTGCTTTAGTAGCCCTGACAAGCTCAGTTTCTCCTCTTTTATTGTTGCCCAAATTGCAACCTTACATCAAGAACAGGAATCCTCGAATTCGGGCGAAAGCATCTATGTGCATCTCTCGAAGTGTGGCACGGCTGGTAAGCTCACTTATATAGGTTCAGTACTCCTTTCACCTTGGGAGTGTTTGGAACTTTCAAGTTGTTTGTGCTGCTTAGCATGTCCTCAAGTGCTTGCAGTTCCCAATTTAAGATGAAACCCATTTGACTAGTGCTTGTAAGATCACCGTTAATGGCCTCAATTCGCTAAGAAATATTCTATTTGGATCCTTGCAGGGAGTTGATGGAATTGAAGCTTTCGGTATTGATAAACTGGTCCAAATCGGTGCATCCCAGCTCAGTGACCAGCTTCCCGAGTCTAGGGATGCAGCTCGTACTCTATTGTTGGAGTTGCAATCCGTTTATGAAAAATCACATGTCCCAGAGCCAACTGCCACATCAGAAGAACCTGTTGTAGCTTCTTGGGAAAATTTCTGCCAATCGAGGCTCTCACCTCTGAGTGCTCAAGCCGTCCTTCGTGTGACCAATATAGCTCGAGAGGGACTCATTTTGGGTTCATAGCATAAGCACTAGCTTCTTACATGGGCTTTAGTGAGTGATATTCCATCTTCACCTCCTTTCTCTTGGACCCCCAATTTTATACTTGTATATACCATGAAAGTGTGAGATGCTCACAAAGGCGATTGATGCAGATAGTTGAACTATAGATCGGATGAGGAGTGACAATTTGTTTTAAGTATGGCCGAATTTAATATGAATGATATCTTCTTTATTACCTTTGACTTTAACGACATTATGAAAAAGCTTAGTAGTTGGCTGGTCGAAATCTTCCACGTACACTCGGTGGACAATTTCTCGAACTGAGGAATGTTTATATGGTGCATAAACAAAGAAACAGGGGACACACTGACAGGAGATTTTCACAAATGTCTTTTAGTTATTTGCTTTGGATAATTATCATGTTTTTGACTCGGCAAACACAGGTCAACCTCTGCATTTTAGTGGTCCATTCATGAAGAAAAAAGCTAAGCACTTCCGCTGTCCGTATAAGCTTTGACGACTCGATTACCTTACAGTAAATCTTTCTCTGGTGCATAACTAAAAGTGGCAGTCATTCAAATTTTGCCCCAGTTCAATATATATGTTCTTTTGCTTCGACTCATTTGGGAATTTGAAAGTTTATACGGATGGTTTTGATAATCGTCTAAATGAATGCTGCCAAGTAAAACATACAGGAGATAGAAATAAGGAAAAAAGTAAAGCTGCTAGTTTTCCTTCCTAAATTGATACCATGAAACAGCTATTCACATCTGTAATATTGACCCACAAATATTGATGTGGGTCTATAGCAACAGCGACTTGGCACCTTTAGAATTAATGTGGAGATTGCTAATTTAGTGAAAATCCATTTATCAGTTCAATGTACGTGTAAAAAGAACACAAAATATGAATTATCACTGAAAATTTGGTTAAAAGATGCTAGAAACCTAAACATTTTTTTATTTTTTTTTCCAAAGCGAACACATAAAATATTAGAAAAGATCGAATTTATCACATTGAAGCCAACAAGTGTAATGATGATCAATCACTTAGTAAGTGCGATATACTTATTATGCGATTGATTTAATTCTTAAATTTGGAATTTTTCTATTAAATATACTTTAACAATTATAACCAACTAAATCGAACTATCGTCATTTGAGACTAAAAGTCTCTAAACCACTGTATATATATAGTGGGGCTGCAGTAAATGACAGTGGAAGAGTAAAATAGTCATAAAACTAACTAAAAGGAGGTAAGGCAGAAGCTACACATCAAATAAGTGTCCACTAACATTAACCCTATCCATCATAGGTTTTATATTATTGTACTTCAATCTGAATGAATAACTCCAACAAATAATGACGAAAAAGAAGAAAAGGAGAGGATGAAAAGTTTCTAATATTCATTTTTCAACAGCTAGAAACCCTTCTCTCCCTCCACCCACTCCACGATATGGTCAGGTCTACCCCCATATCCCACTAAGATTTGAATTATTAGTTAAGTGACTAACACCAATGGTGTTATTGGTTCATCATTTTCTATATAAAACCATCCCACAAAACATTCTTCCCACCTCAGCAGAACTCCACCATTAATGGTAGCTGAGCTGACATTCTCCTTCTTTCTTGAACGCACAGCACACAAGCTTGTCAGAGGGTCAGAGTTGTTGGGATCATGATGAAGAACAGTCTTGAAAGAAGTCTCCTGAAGATATGGATGAAGATTGTCTGAGATGGGAAGCCATGTTCTAGGCATAGCAAAGCAGGTCATAGTGATGGCGATAGTGATTTCAGTGATCTTGTTGTTCTTGGGAATCGGGGTTCTGATCCTGATCCATGTCTGTATTGTTGGGAGGACTCTGAGGAGAGGGTTGAGTGAAAGAAACGTTAACATGGTGGGGAGGGGCAGTTTTGGGAGCACGAGCATGTCGCAGGACGACATCGAGAAGCTGCCATGTTTTGATTTCACGGCCAAGGAGAAGGGGACTGGGACGGGGATGAGCCCTCCTCCAGATTGCGCGGTGTGTTTGGAGAATTTCAGGGTTGGGGAGAAGTGCAGGCTTTTGCCTTCTTGCAACCACAGTTTTCACGCCGAATGCGTGGATTTATGGCTTCTGAGGACTCCCATTTGCCCGATTTGCAGGGCTGCTGCTGATATCATGAGGAGTGGATCATTACATGAGGAAGAAAGCGGTAGTTTTGGTGAAAGTGCGGTTGAACTGAGGGATATACAAATGACAGAAACTATGAACGAAGTTGGAAACGAGATTGAGATTCAGATTGCTGGGGTTCAAGAAGAAGAAAGTGGGCATTTGAATGGTGATGAAGTGGGATTGAACCAATCAGGTACACGAGAAAGTCTGAATTTAAGTGAGAGAGTGATTGAGGTGAGAGAGAGGCAAGAATTGGGAACAGGCCATTTAAGTGGAGATGGGAATTGATGTTTGAGATCAGGGGGAAGTGTGGATCAACGGACAGATTTGCTTATTGAAATCTGTATTATTCTGATTCGTTGGATTTCTCGCTTTTTTCAGTTGGATACTGCATAGTTATTTCGACGTACTAGGTTGTGTTTTAGCTATTTATCACTACTTTTCTGTAGTTAATATCAGTTGTCAGTGTTTTTCCCCTCTCTAATTCAATGAGATTTTCGTTTTTTTTTTTTTTTTTTTTCTTGATGTATTTTTCCCTACGTAGCTACAGATAAATCGTTATATTAAGATCGTTTTTTTTTTTTTTTTTTTTTTTTTTTCTTGATGTATTTTTCCCTACGTAGCTACAGATAAATCGTTATATTAAGATCCTAGAGAGGAACAAAAAAAGAAAAATTAGGGAAGCATCCTGAGCATGAGAATTGAGAATCCTCTATGGGATTACTATATTATACATCGGTATCATTTTGATTTTATTGAGGTGTATTTTGGGCTATAGCCCAATTCACTCTCCCAGTGAATAGCGGGCTGTAACCCATGTGGTACTTTGGTGGCAATTAAATGGAGTAGATTTGGACCATTTTCCTATAAACAATATTCTCAGATTCATTTCCAAAAGTGGACAGAGAAGGGTGGCCGTCGAGGCAATAAGACCAAAAGCACTTTGTAGAAGGATATCATGTCGCGTTTCTGCCCAAGTTATAATCTACCACGTTAACCTTTTGAGTTATGAATCATTTGAGTGATAAAATAATTATTATTAGATGAGTGATACAAAAATTCTGAATTAATTATATGTACTCCACATCAATAAGTTGTAGATATTGATTTAAAGACACTTTTGTACGTTTACGTCCTGTGATATCCACAAGATTGACTTGTACATTACCTTTTCTCCATTACACCTTTTATTAAGATAAATATATGAAAATTATTCCTCATGAACACTAATTCACCCAGAAAAAAATCCACAATTATATGGCGTCGATGGGTACAAGGGCATGATTTTAAACTCCACTTGCTGAAATGAGAACAATAGTGTAATTGTTTTAGAGGGGTTTGCTGGCTCAAATTATTAAACCCACCAACACCGGTGGGTTGTGTTATGATTCTTTGAAGGCTAAACAGTGAATTGGCTGATTCTTAATCACCATATCTCAAAGTAAATAATTTATTTAACTCAACCTAACTAGACATAGTAAACGCCACGTAACTTGATTTAGTACGCAGTAAAATCAATCAAGATCATCTGGCAGCAAAACCGCTGGTCCAAACACTGTTGGAATGATAACGCAATTTACTAAAGTAGATGTAGACTGCATTGGTCCAAAATTGGCTCATGCATGCATACGAAATTTTTGGCAAATCTTGAGATAAGAAATAAATAAATAAATAAAATGAATGAACCGCACACATGTCTTGTTTTGTAATCAAAGAGGGACTTTTGCCGAACCATCACTAAAGTAGATGTAGACTGCAGTGCTCAAGAAGCTGAAGAAATGGTAAGAGATCCGGATACCGTTTTCCTCCACAGCATCACATAAAATTGTACACGTAATTTAATGGCGTCTCGAGCATTCTACACAATTTTATAGCCCATATAAGTTCCCTGATTCATGCAACTTTCTTAAAATTTGCAAATGCGTGATGGGAAATTAAAACCCCACTTTCATTATTGGTATATATTTTTAAGTAAAATTGTTGTAGCCTATAGATGGACGAATGTGTTGCCTTCTCATATCATTTTAATGCTGCACTGAAATTGTTTAAAAATAAAAGTTCAAGTAAAAAAAAGTTGGAATGTTTAGAAAAGAAAATAATATGTACAATTTTCAACAAATTAATAAATAGCAAAAATTTATGGGAAGAATCTTATAACTTTTGATTTAATGAACTTAATTCATGCAGTTTAAGCGAACAAATTGTAAATAAAAATCATACTTTATTTTCAAGAAAAAGTTAGTATATTACAAACAGTTGATAGAATTTCACCCGTGAAAAGGATTGAAAACCTCAGCAGTTCTTCAGTATTCTCTGCTGAACTCAGCAGCTGTTTAATTACGACTCTCAATTCCATATCTACGTACCGACAAATCTACAAGATGATCCCACCCCAAGACATCGTCCTCAATCCAGCTTCTTTTGCATGTCTATGTAACTAATTCAGTGACGTTGTTGTTGTCTATTTATTGAGCCAAATAATAATCACAGGCCACACAGAAAATGGTTTCTCCTTCTTCTTCTACGTCTAAACATCATATAGTTCTATTTCCTTTCATGTCCAAAGGCCACACGATTCCACTTCTCCACCTAGCCCGACTCCTCCTTGACCGTAGTGTGCTCGTAACCATCTTCACCACCCCGGCAAACCATCCATTCATCTCTCAGTCTCTCTCAGGAGCTGATGTTTCCATCACTGATCTGCCCTTCCCTGAGAACATACCTGGAATCCCACATGGAGCTGAAAGCACCGACAAACTTCCATCCATGTCTCTCTTTGTTCCCTTTGTCAATGGCATAAAACTCATGAAACCGTCATTTGAGGAAGCACTTCAAAATATTCATTCACAGGTCAGCTGCATCATATCAGATGGCTTCCTCCACTGGACACTAGAATCAGCATCACGGTTTGGCATCCCCCGACTAAGCTTCTATGGCACGAATCACTATTCCATGGCACTGGCCTATGATGCTATCGTGAATGGCTTACTATCATTACATGAGTCAGATGACGAACCCTTCACTCTTGCTGGCTTTCCGTGGATCAAGCTTAGGAGGAACGACTTTGACAGCCCGTTAGATAAACGTGACCCAAGAGGGCCTCATTTGGATTTTATGAATGAGGTGGGCACAGCAACAGCAAACAGTTATGGCTTGCTGGTGAACAGCTTCTATGAGCTTGAGCAACCGTATGAAGACTATTGGAACCGTGAATGCCAACCTAAAGCATGGAGTATTGGGCCCCTCTGCCTGGGTCAACCATCAAAACTGGAAGTCGCACCATGCCACAGGCCCAAATGGATGCACTGGCTTGACGAAAAGTCGGCGCAAAATTGCCCAGTCCTCTATGTTGCCTTTGGTTCTCAAACAAAAATATCCCCCACACAATTACGTGAAATAGCTCTTGGACTGGAAGAGGCAAAGGTGAGCTTCTTATGGGTGGTGAGAGAGAGTGAAGTAGAAGTAAGAGATGGGTTTGAAGAGAAGGTAAGTGAGACAGGGATCATAGTAAAAGAATGGGTTGATCAGAAAGAAGTTCTTGAACATCCAATTGTGCAAGGCTTCCTCAGTCATTGCGGCTGGAACTCGGTTTTGGAGGGAATATGTGCAGAAGTTCCGATTCTGGCATGGCCAATGATGGCCGAGCAACATCTTAATGCAAGGATGTTAGAAGAAGAGATTAAAGTTGGTTTAAGGGTTAATAGAGTTGATGGATCAGCAAAAGGATTTGTCACCTCGAAGAGCTTGACGTCCGCAGTGTTAGAATTAATGGAGGGCGAAAAGGGGAAAGCATGTCGGGAGAAGGTGAAGGAGGTAGCTATGGCAGCCAGGAAAGGTATGGCAGAAGGTGGGTCTTCATGGCATGCTTTAAACAACCTACTCAGTGAGATACTTAAACAAACGGAAATGAACAGTTGTAAGTTCAACTAACAGAGGAGGCGAAATGGTCAACCTACTGCAAACTATCATTTTATTCAGACAATAATATACTGCGAGTTAAGGCTATATGGTGAATGAAGGGCTATCTCCAACTCTTGAAAATTCTCTTATATAATACAGGGACCATCATCTCTGTCTCAGGACAAACTTCTAGAAAGAAGCTTTCATGAGTTCTTCATCGTCTTCTTTTCATCATATTTAATAGTTAGGATGACAGTAGTTTCATTTCCCATTCCAATTCCGCACCTCAAACATCTACAGTAAGAGATTCCCGTTGAACGAGGGAATTTAGATACCACCTTTATGTTTGGTCTCATGTTTTGGTATTTTTGGAAAAAAAGATAAAAATATACTCAATATTTATTTTTGTGTTTTGTAGTTTTTTATTTTTTACTTTTCTATATATAATATATATACATATTTACATATATATAATATAAAAGAGACATGATTTGATAATAAATATTACTTTTTATCTCTAAAAAAACAAAATTAAATATACAATATTTATATATATACAAATTTATATGTAAAAATATATATAAAAGAGATATGATTTGAAAATGAATAGTGGTTTTTGTATCCTAAATCCCAACATCAAACCTACGCCACTTACTTTAAAATATTTTAAATTATCTCAAAATACAACTACAGATATACCGTCTATTTCCAACTCATACTTATTTATTTCTACTTTTCTCTCTTTATCTCCAAAACACTAAATTAAAACACTCATAATACAAAACCAAATACTAAGTACAATTGCCAACAATCAATCAATCATTACCTTCGTTCTCTTTTTCGATCTTCGAAGAAATGGCTATGTGGTTCTTCTTGCTTAGTGTCGTCCTCCTCCACCTGATATTGTAATTAGGGTTTGAGAGCGATTATTGACAATGATCTGAAATTTTTATTTACTACTGCTTCTATATTTTCTCCGTTAATCCCTTGTTCATGTATTTGGCCAACTGGTCCTAACGATTACCACAGGGCGAATATTCACTTTGACTCCTGTATTCTAGAGGTTTTGGCGTAAAATACCCTTTTATTTTGATAAAAATTCAAATCCAACCCCATATCTTTGAAGACACCTTCAAGATGTTTACTTCACTATATGACCAAAGCCTACAAACTTTATCTTCAGTTTGATTTTTCATTACATGAAAAATTAAATAAAGTTAGAACAAACATATAATGATAAACTATCCACTGAGAAACTGCAGCCTTCAACAACTAAAGAACTAATTACTTAGAAAAAATAAAAAGAGTGACATATACCTTTACATGAATTGCATTGTTCCCAATGTATTAAAATATTTTGTATGAAAGCAAAAGTTGCAAGTGTCCAACCTGAAGAGACCAAATGAATTGAAGATATCAAATTGCGGCAAATTTTGTTCAAGATTGAACCAGCCGGCTACGTGTTTTTGATACTAATGCATAAAGTTTATTCTGATTTGCTTTATATATATTTCCATGTCGACGATGTATCCAATCTTTTGTCGGGTAAAAGCCGCTCCAATCTCAGTTCAAAGACATGGAAAGTATATAATAATGCACATAAATATTGAGTACTAGTCGTGAACTGAAAATGTACAAGACTATTGTTTGGAAGTTTCATACATTATAGTCTTTCTTGCTCTCTCGAAAAATCAATTGGTATACATAAAACCATGCCACTCATTCACAAATGGCATGGATTTAATGTGTCGATTTTCATGATATATGTTTATATGTTCTTCTTGATTAACGAAGTGAATGTTTCAGCCTCTCAGCCTGCAGCTGCTCCTGATTGCATCCTTAATGCTGAAACCTCATCCTCGTTTGGTAACTCCAGTTGTAACGGTGGATACTGGGGTGGTTTTCTGAATAGAAATTGCAAGGATGGGGAATTTTGCAGTTATCTTTATGCCTTGGCACTTAGAGCAAATCAAACAGGGAAGATCTTTCTGGACTTAAGTGAGCAGAGGAGATGCTGGAGCAATGAGGCAGATGTTTCAGGTTGTGGAGTGCAGAAGCTAACGGCTGGGCTTGGAGGCTGCTCGAATTTCTCAACGAATGATGTCCATAGTGAATTGAGGTATAAACTTGAACGGCTGAAAGGTAAATGTGGAATGAGTCCTGCTGATGAGTGGGGTGATTCGTGTGGCTCCTGCTTAAGAAGCTGGGAAGAAATAAAGAAAATGCAGCCTGATGGTGGCAAATCCATGGAAGAAGATTCTGAAGTGTGTAGTTTTGCAGTTTTAATTACATTAGTCAGTACAGAGATTAAAGATGAAATATGGGTTTCGAAATTATATAATTGCCTTGGAAATCAACCGGTTAACGAAGGCAAGTAATTCAAACAGATGATCTCCTTTGCTTTATAAATTTTTTTTGACAGCATTATAGGATGAGGCTGTATGGATAGTAGTAATCTTATCATCCCTAAAAAATTTGTGGTCTTGCAGATTTTGAATTTGAAGAGCAGAAACAGAAGAAAATAGGGCCGGGTGAGTCTAGAAATATGCAAATTTTATTTGTGTGAGCTTTATGTTTCACACTTCTATAAGTCCTTTTATGGGCAGGCTTGTACGTACTGATTGGAGGCGTCTTGGGACTTTTGGTGGTGGTGATAGTTTCCATATTGATCTTTTCACAAAGAAGAAAGATGCCAGTAGCACCAGTTGACAAAAACGGTATACATGCTCCTCTGGTTCGTATGAAAAGTAACTTACGGGCTAAATCATGCTGAAATTTTCTTGTTCACTTTCCAGCTTGGAGACCTGTCTTGTCAAACTTTCCAGCATGGAAATCTGCGTTATCCGCAATACCTATGGAAATTTTGAAAGTCTCGATCGAGGAAGTGTGTGCTGCCGCAAACAATCTGTTTGAATCAAATTTGATTGGTGAAGGGACATCAGGTATTAAAGTTGTTTCCTGACAAACATATATCAGAAGTTGAAGTCACGAAATACTGATTTTCTTCTGTTTTACATGGTAATACTTAATCCTAACCCACATTTTTCTCTTACTTTGGCACGCTCCCGTCATACTAGGAAAGGTGTATAGAGGAGTGTTGTCCAATAATCAGCCCGTCGCAATCAAGAAAATTGCAGACGACGGATGTGTTCAAACTTTTCTCAGAGAAATTAGAAGCCTAGTGCAGGTGAGGCATCCAAACCTGGTTGCTCTGGTCGGGTACTGTGAAAATGAAAATGAATGCTTCCTCATATACGAACTTTGTCCCAACGGGAGCCTTTCTGAGTGGCTTTACGGTATGCATTCACAGCCATGACCAGATTTGCCACCTAAATTTTAACTTAACCAGGGAGTTTAATTCACTAAAAGCAGGGAAGGATAAAGTTCTGTCATGGATTCAAAGACTTGAGATTGCAATCGGCTGTGCTCAGGGACTAAGGTTTCTCCATATGTTTCCTCAAGGATGCATTGTTCACCGGGACGTGAAGGTCTGTTTCAATGATATTATTCGTGTTTTCTAACCAACTAATAATTGGATATGTGAGTGTAAGTTGGTACAACATTATATGAGATGACACAAATTATCTGGTAAAATGAAGTACTGTCAATATATTAAGATTAGAGGGTGGTGGACAAAGATCTTCATCAGAATTCTAATCAAAGAAACTGAAACAAATTCTACTGTTCACAGCCAACTAACATTCTCCTCGGAACAAATTTCGAAGCCAAGCTTTCAGATTTTGGATTGTCCAAGGTCATGAATCCTGGTGAATCCTGTGTCAGTTCATAAGTGAGAGGAACGTTTGGTTATGTCGACCCCGAGTACCAAAGCAACCAACAAGTGAGTGCAGCAAGTGATATCTACAGCTTTGGAGTAGTACTTCTTCAGATTCTCTCAGGCAGGAAGGTTATCGATATGGATATGAAGAAACCAAAACCGTTGTACAAAATTGTAATCACTTTCCCGCATGTCCTTTTCTTGACTATGTTTTTTTTCTAATTCCCTCTAGTTCCTAGTGTAACATGTCTCTTCTTACTCAACAGGCAAAATCTTTTATGGAGAAAGGAAGTGTGGGAGAATTTGCTGATCCAAACCTTAATGGAGAGTATTCAGTAGAAGCCTTCGGGTCCGTATTTGAGCTAGCTCTGTTATGCATTGGGCATAAACAAGAACGACCATCCATTATGCAAGTCATAGTGAAATTAGAGGAGGCTCTCAGGATATCAATGAGGATGAAAGCACCTTCACCTTAGTTTTCTTCCATATGATTTGTTGTACTTTCTCTTAACATGTACATTCAAAGAAATTTTTTACCAGAACCATGGCCATTCAGAGAGAATCTTGCTTATGTGGAAGCTCTTAGATAATGTAAACCTTACACATTGTGCATGACCAATGTTACAGCTGTATAGATAGTTGTAATTACACTGTACATGGAGTAACAAAGGGTGACACAGTGACACCCCTTTCTCAATGTGGATGGACAAAGCATGATTGTGTTGGAAAATGCTGAAAGCCTAATGCACAATTTATCTATCGGTGGACAAACATCCCATCAACCCTTTTTCTTGTCTTCCCCCTTTTCCAGTTTTCTGTTTTTACACCGTAAACTAAACTTCTCCAGAGAAATCCGGCTCATCTGGCTTAAGCAGTTTGGGCATCTTTAAGCTTGAAGGTTGAGCTCCAGCTATCCTCTGAAGGGCTCCTCTTCTAGTGTTTGCAGCAAATCTTGAAGCCAAAATTGTGGTTGAAAGATTCTGGGCAGGACTGTCGACAGAGGT
Source organism: Sesamum indicum (assembly GCF_000512975.1). Taxonomy (NCBI): domain Eukaryota; kingdom Viridiplantae; phylum Streptophyta; class Magnoliopsida; order Lamiales; family Pedaliaceae; genus Sesamum; species Sesamum indicum. Next base: position 443,825 of record NC_026159.1, read on the forward strand.
CCCGTCACCAGTTTCCTCGTCTGAATATGCTCCATCTTGCTCGTCACTATAATAACCATCATCGTCCTCGTCATAGTTCTCTTCTAAAATAAGCTTCTTTGCCAACATCTTCTTCTTGTACCTTCTCCATGCCGCTTGTATGAAGCAAGCACCCCATGTCCTCCACTGGTGGGAATAGTACCTAAATGCATGCTGGAGTTTCATGCTGTGGAGGCGCTTAAATTGATTAGCGACGAATTTAAGGTCTTCAGCTTGAAGGGCAAAAGCTTCAACTTCAGTCAGAGTTTTGACAGATCGAGTGGAAGTGGGCAGGTTTAAGGATGAATTAGGTACTAAAGCCCATGTCAGTAATTCCTCCCCACAAAAGTCACCTGGTCTAAGGGTGATGGAATTGAAGAATCCAGACCGTCCCCCATTTGTTGTCGAGCTCTCCATTTGTCCCCTAATGATGAACAGCATCTCGTTCACTGGATCACCTTCTCGCACAATATAGCTGCCTTTAGTGCTCAAGGATGAGACCAGGCGTTCACATATGGCATCAAGAAGTTGGTCATCCATCTGCGCAAAGAATGGGACCTGCACCGCAGTGGAGGAAATTACTTTTCCAAAATCTTAACAAGCCAATATTCAGGTTTTGCCCAAACAGGACACATATGAGACCATTTTGATGATAAATTGCTGAAGATACAGAAGAATTACATACTCGGCGAACAAGGTTGAGACATAGATGCCTCTGAATTTCGCGACGAAGGTCCTGAGGCAATGACTTCAGAATATCTTCTTCATTGACTCCGCGTGTGGTTAGCCATTTATATTGCTCAAATCGACGAACACGTTCTTGCAAATCTTCTGGCAGCTGGCGATGCCTCATCCATTCTTCTGTATCCCTTTTCTTAATTCTCCACTCTTCAAGTTTCACAGTCATTGATGACAAGTAAGTCTGCATTGAAGAAAAGCAAAATAACAGATTATCATAGTTTATTCTACACGCTTCTACTACTCCACAAAAGATAAGAAATAAATAAAAATCTGAAGAATGAATGATCATTTCATTGCATATTAAACTAATACCAACACGACCTTCTTTTATAAACATTCCTACATAGTTTTAGCAATTCTTTTACCAGTTCTACAACTGACATTGAGCAACCATAACAATTAATCAGAAATCAAGCACCTAGAAATAGGTAATCGCAGGCATTTTCTGAGTAAGCTTCCAGCACGCACATAACACTGATGGTGAGGTACACTTAAAAAAGAAGATATTAATACCTGCATATTGCCGATAATCTGTGCAAATAGAATCAGTCCAGAAATGCACAAAACAATGCAGAAAGTCGTCTCACCAAGATAAGTGCTTGTGCTCAAATTCTGTCCATAGGAACTGCAAACAAGGGTATAAGAAACATAAACAGGAATAGAGCATGAAAAATACTTGAGAATGTAATGAAAGATTATTAAATTACAAGTCTAGTGACAGATGAATTGATCAACCAAAGCTAGAGAGACAAGAGGAAAAGAAGAATAAGACGAAAAGTTGCATACAAAACACAGCACTTGCTTGTAGATGATCACACCTTAAATTTCTTAAGCCCCACCATAGGCAGTAAAGATACTTCTCAAAGAAACGTGATGAAGCAACTTCACTAGTAAAAGCTTCAGCAAACATCCCAAACTTGAAATCAGAATCATCATTTTTTGCGTCACAACTTGTAAGCACTTTCGTCATGTTCAACCAATACTGCCGTTCAAGATTTCCTGTTTCTATACTCGAACAGTCCAGGAATTTCAAATGACAAGGTGGGATCCTTTCAAATTCTTCCGTACACTTTTCTGTCCAGCAAGAGTGCTGCCGTCCTATAGAGGCCAAATACCATGAAGCTCCTAGAATCTATAAGAATTGATGAAGTGAAGATAAGTCATTACCAAGGATGAAATTCATCCAGTGAAAGGTAAGATGTAGATATATACTCACATGGCTGGCTAGCAAGTATAGAAGCAGATTATACGCGGCTCCTGCCCAAGCCGTCTTAGCAATAAAACCAGTGGTTTTTATTATCCGCTGATTCAAGGGGAAAATGACAAATAATCGGGGAATGTATTGGATGAGGACAATAAGAGCAAGAGTGTTGTTAGATTGACCAGTTCCCCCGGATTTTGTTGCCGGAATTATATACCAGATGAGAATCTGCATGATCAATCAAGTAGTTTCATACAGCAGTATAAGGCCTCTATAAATTCAAATATTGTAGTAATGGGTTGGGAGGTTGAAGAGGAAGCACAAATCAGAGATTAACAATTCACAAGTCCGGAGATCAGATTTACCTGAGGCAGGGGAAGCGCGGCTGTTAGATCAATAATGAAATCCGACTTGAGATATCTCATTCTGATTTGGCGAGGATCCATGACGAGCTCCCCACGACCGAAAACCCGGGAACCAGGAGCCACGAAAGCCATTCGAAACTTCATCAAAATATGGAGAAGGTAGAATACATCGAAAATTGTCCGAAAATAAGTGATCAAGACAGATACGTTGTTATCACTGGACATACAAGCCTCGCCAATGACGACGTAAGGGAGATAGAAATAGAGGGGGTCGATGAAAAGGGAGATTAAACAAGAGATCAAGAAGATGTGGTTCCAGTGATTGACGATGTCGCTGCTGGGGTCGAGGATTTGGTAGTGCCATAGGATGCTGAGGGAGTTGGGCTCGTCGGTATCGACGGCTGCCTGATTGGTAATATTTTGACGGAATTGGCGGAGGTGGGACGCCGGACTGCTGAATAGTCTAATCATTTTCCATGGCGGAGGCCGATTTAGCTCGGATTCTCCGCGTGATATTTTTCAGACGAATCCAGTAGAAATCTTTGGAATTTAGAAAGGGTTCTTGTTGAAATGCAAGAAGGGGTGGATCAAGTTTTTTGATTATCAAGAAAGCATGCAGGTGAAGCGTCGTTCAGTGGAGGGAATTGGAAATGTGCCCCCGGCGGGGTGGGGTGGGGTGGTTAGGTGATCGTTAGCTGCCTTCGAAATTTTTGAGGTGGTAAGACAAGGAAACGCGGGAAACTCGGGGATTCCGTACTAATAATTATTACAAAAAAAAACACCATGGCCCATTTACTGCAATTGGACTCGGCCCAGCTACATCATTGCCGACTTGGTAACATTATCTTTTGGGCTTTCCAAGTAATATGTTTTGGGTGCTAATGGCGGCCCAACTCCATCAAGGTATGGTTCAAATCAGAAGGTCTAGTATACTACGTTCTGGTTAAAAAATTCTCATCCAAATCAAATTTAGCTGAATGGAGTAAATCACAGAGTAAATATAATACATTTGTTATTTAATTGATCAGTTTTCATAAATTGTACAATAATCACACAATAAGTGTATTACATTTGTTATATAATTAAATTTCTCAATTCGAAATTTTATTTCGAGGTGAGGGTGGTGGGAATAAAGATCCAAAACATGACTGGCAATGAAAGCAAAATATTTGTCAGATATGAAGGGGACCATGACCATCACACCTTTTGCCCAAAACATAAGCAAAAACTTGTGAGAATTAGGATGCCCAAATGAACTCTTGTGGATGTGGGGAGTGGGAGTACTCAACCCCCCTTTTGTTTCTATTGTCCCATAATAATTACACTTCTCATGACATTGAATTGCACGACTACTACTGTCACTGTGTGTGTTTATTTTATTACACTCATTATTCATCAATAATATGCTGCTTTCCTCTATAATTATTTTCCTACAACTCTTTTGTATTCTCGTATCAGATAATTATTACGTCTGATGTAACACATATATATGTATACAATTACAACATTATTTGGTTGATGGGCTGTAGGACAAGTGTAGGAGGCCGAAACTTGATTTTTCTCCAGGCAAAACACTACTCCTGTGCACGTGCTCACATGTAGTTGTGCCAAATCAAGTACCACTATGTCACTGCTCACCACCCTTGTTTTAACATTATACACAAAGTTTTTATTCAAATCAACACGATTAATCAATTTCGTTGAACCATACGCAAATCGCACCGCAAATATAATCGATTTAAATCTGATCAAACTCGATTTCAATTAAGGCGGATACGGTGGAGATGCTGCCAATCCTTTTGGGGATCTGCTGCAGCAGATCCATCCGTTGAAGTCCAAATGGAATTTATATCATATGATTACAGTGAGGATTAGAGATGATCTATTTGAATAATTGTGTGTATGTAGAGTGGAGATTCTCTGTGATTCTTGTTGATATTTAAATCATAGTGGTAGTAATGGTGTACGTACAAGATGCTCAATCTACGCCACTCCTTCAGCTACAATCTCTTCTTTTTTCTGCTTAATCACTGCTTCATATTTATTTCATCTGCGCAGTGAGTAATGTAGACTGATACTTGGCATTCTCTATTAAATTTAGTTAAAAAGAATACGTCTGATGTGTTGAAATACAAGTCGTGTCAATTCAAACGACCTAATCAATATATGCTGAGGCAACAAATATATACGTGTACTGAATGTTCAAATTAGTTAGAATTTTGAATCGTGACCGTTTGTTCTTGATTATTAATCTAATAATATAACGATTATATGTATATTAAATACTTGAATTAGGTATATATAAGAGGAAGAGAAAAAGGGTTTTTTTAGAATAAAGAAAAAAGAATAATTGAAATCCATGAATTATATATATAAATTATAATCCTCCACACGTAAATAGAGACAAGACCTTCAAATGAATGTAAACCATATTGCTGGAAATGTGGAAACCCACTCACTAAAAGAAACGTGTTCATGGATGCCGGCCTCCTATATATACATATATATATGTATATATATATATATATATATATATAGAGAGAGAGAGAGAGAGAGAGAGAGAGAGAGAGAGAAATGTAAAAGATTGATATCACAAGTTGCATTTGAGTTTGATTTGGAGGAGTGAGAGTGGGACAGATGTTTATTATTACAATTATTATGGTGATGGTGCGGATACCTACTTCACTTTCACTCACTACTCTTTCTCTCCACTTGGAATCAATATTTTGAGTGTGAAAACTGATGAAAAGACAGCAGCAGCATAACTTGGTTTTTTCTCATCTCATCATCCTTACATACACTGTTCACTGTGTTGGGTTGGGGTAACTTTTTGATGTTGTCCACCTCATTATTACATTTCTTTATTCTTCTTCTGTCTTAAAGTTTGATTAATCATTACAACTTACCTAATTGCGTTATTATTACTGTAAAATGCCGTCTTATTATTTTATCATCCTCATCTGACCTTAACTTCTCCGACTCCTCTCTTCACAATGGAAATCCTCCCCAAATTAGTAAATTAATTAAAAATAAGAAAACCAAACACTCCCTTATCAAGATAATGGTGTCATCACCTTTTTTATGCTCTCAAGTCATTGGATTCCATGGGCCCTGTTTGTCCTATTGTTAGGAGAAAATTAATTGCACATTAAAACTTGTTTGGCACAAACTCTCTCATACTGCTTTCTGAGATATTTTAAGCTGCCGGCGGCCCATTCAACATATCCTCCCAACCGAAAGCCAACGTGCACCTTCATGCTCCCTGTTTGGGCATCAGCCAGCCATGAAGAAGGCAATGCCTTTAAATCCCAGGGGTACAATAACTTGCCTCACTCAATTTTTCATCCTCACCCCAAAACATTAGCTATGCACCACTGTTTAATCACTCATTCAAATTGCCAATTCTATGTCACAACTCTATGCCACAATGGTAAGTAAGAAATGTGTCTAAAAGATTCTTTTTTTTAAAAAAATAGAAATGAAATCCGCGTATTTGTACTCAAATGAGGTTGTACTTATTCAATCTGACTCGATTCTCTAATATCAATTATTCAACGCCAATTATAGTTTCATTTAAAATGTGAATTTTTTTGTTGTTTTGATGTAATAATTATGGTAACTAAAATGACACTTCTCTCTCCTAATCAAAACTATAAAATAAAATAAAAATGAGTTTAAATTGAAGTTTACATATAATTGTCAACAGATGGCCTCAATAAATGCCCGATTTCTTGGATTTTGTGTTTATATTTTTCTTTGTTGGTTTGGAACTAATGTTTGCTGGTTTCATTAATTACGTAATTAGAATAGTAATTAAGCCGCATCAATCTGGGTGAACTAAAATTATTGTTCTAAAAGCGTCTTTTGAAGACAACACGATAAAAGGGCATAACAATCTATCAATAACAGGAGCGCTTTTTCATGATGAACAACTTATCCATTGTTCTAGCAAGTACTGATTCGTATCGCGTTCCTGTTTGTTTTGTCATTTTTTGAGAAGAAAACAAAATAGAAAAGTATAGTGTTTCTTTCAATCAAGCTAATAATCATCGTTCAACCACATGATTTCCTGAGATTTTATCCGAACAAGCACGTTTTATTCAATAATTTAGCTTTGAAAAAAGCGTGTTTTTTAAAATAGTAATTACGTACATGATTATATAAATATCTCGATAAATTATATTAGTTCAACAAATATATTAATATAATTAAAATATAAATAAATTATAACAACTCACAAAATATAAGATATATATATATATATATCTCCATACATTCAATGGGATTCAAACTCATGATCCCAAATCTATTTATTAAACCTCAGTTTTAATCATTAGGCTAAAACATCGTATTAAAATTTCAATTTTAAAAGGTTAAGTTGGAATACCCTAATGCGGGTCTAATTCTTGGAAAAAATAGTTAGGTTAGGTGGCAAATAAGAGATCCCACGAAAAGAATGTGTGGCTATTTTATCCCTTTCGGATAGTTTTTCAATACAGAAATGAAAATAAAATTATCAATCTGATCTTGTAATAAAATTTAATTATTTAAAACTGTGGGTTATTTTTAAAATAATTGGGAATCTTTTATCATACTTTGATTTCACACGGAGCCTTATAAAAATAAATATATAAAAATTTATAGAATAACCAAAAAACAAAAAAGAGAAATAAATGGGCATTAAAAGCAGTCCCCCACTGAGTCAACCCACTCTGGTTGGAGAGTTGAGTGAGAGTGAGTTCATTTCTGATATGTCACGTTACTTTCAGTGTCAGTCCAAAGTTTAATACAACGCTGCTGCAGTTTGAGTTAGTGGCAGACGGCTACTACATCACCCATCGATCCACCCACCCCCTTCCCCCCCCCCCCCACCCCCATCAACCCCACAAACACACTCAACAATCAACATAAGAGTAAGTGCATACAAAGTAGAAGAGAAGATAATATAGAAGCACACTGCATACCACCCCCACCCACCCACTCGGGATATTATTCTCTTTACTTCAAACTCAAAAAGAAAAATACAAAGAGAAAAGTGAAGCAGAAATCTCACTTGTTATCCTACCAAAATTCACTCTTTTTTCTACACATTTCAAATGTCAAGTAATTTATTGATCCGGTGGAGGTGAGTTTGTTGATCTTGTCTTGTGTAAGTCTATTCTTTATAGATAGATAGCCAACCTATGAACAGTGATTTGTAAGAATATTTTTCCTATTATACTATATTAGTTGTTCACGGTGTCCACGTACATTACATATATTACAGACAATATGCTAGGCAATATTCTATAGCACAATTCCCATCAGTCTTTCTTCGGTGGTTCATCCTCCCAACACTATCCTCTTGGTATTTTCTTTGTAGACTATCGTGCTTGTTCCTCATATGTTCCCCTTTTTAATTAAAAGGGTTATTTATTTTCTGGTTTTCTTGGAGTGTTCTGGCATAAAACGCTAGTTTGAGTGTTTGCTCCAAAGTTTTTTTTTTAACATCTACAATATGCATCAGATATTAGCCAAGAAATGATTTTCCCATGTTTTTGAGGAGGCCTGTGATGGATATTGAAGGCTGGAGCCCTGACCGTTCTATAAAGGTGAGAGCTTTGTACCAAAAAAATCTGAGCTTTTTTTCTTAGTTTTTCTGGTAATTGGTGGTACCATTGGCTGTTGTTTTGTTGATTTTGCAGAAAGAATCATGGAGGACTGTGCTGACATTGGCTTACCAGAGTTTAGGTGTTGTGTATGGGGATTTAAGCACTTCACCTTTGTATGTTTACAAGAGTACTTTTGCAGAGGACATTCAACATTCAGAAACTAATGAGGAAATATATGGAGTTTTGTCTTTTGTTTTCTGGACCTTAACTTTGATTCCACTGCTTAAATATGTGTTCATAGTCCTTAGAGCTGATGATAATGGGGAAGGGGGCACTTTTGCTTTGTATTCCTTGCTTTGCCGGCATGCCCGGGTGAGCACTTTGCCTAATGGTCAGCTTGCCGATGAGGAGTTGTATGAGTACAAGAAAGATGGAATCGCATCCGGTAATAGGGGTTTCGGTTTGAGATTGAGATCGACATTGGAAAAACACAGAGTACTTCAGAGGATGTTGCTTACTTTGGCTTTAATTGGGACTTGTATGGTGATTGGAGACGGAGTTCTGACGCCAGCAATTTCGGGTATGAATTGATAATTGGTTTGCATTAGTTGAGAGTATGCTGCAAATTTGAACTGAGATGTGATCTATTTTGCTTGCGTATGCAGTTTTCTCTGCCGTGTCTGGATTGGAGCTTGTTGTGTCAAAGCATCACCACCAATGTGAGTCTCTTATCTTCCTTAGATTCATTCATGTTGATGTTATTCTTCTGAGTTCTGAAGAAGTTCCAGCTATTTATTCATAAATCCGTAAATTTGGTGTCTTCTGCCAGATCTTCTGTCTTAGTAGACCACAAAGATTGTAATAGCAAATTGCAGATTGAGCTGATGACATTTTCATTCATAAATCCCTTATGGAAAATTTGTTAAAAATCCAGTTTCTTGCAGAGCTCCACTTTGTTCTAAAATGGTTACTTTTGGCTCTTCAGTTTGATACTTTTCAGGACTTCTGCTTTGTTTGTATTTAAAACATGTGGAGCGATTGAGACGTGCCACGGACAAAAGAAAAATAAAGGGGGAGATTATGATTGAGATTGGCCCGAGAGGAAAGGCTCAAATTATAGCGTTGGTTAAGATGTTCCGGCTAAATTTAATGAACAAAGCCTTTTTAGTAGATGTGCAGTTCATGGACAAAGAGATTACACCAAATCGTGATATAAATATATTATTGTGGGCTTTTCTTATACTAGTACAAAGTTTCTAGTTTAATCAAAGTCAAACCAATATTATGTACATATAAAGTAAAGTTAGGTCACCATCTTTCCTGATTGTGGTAGATATGTGGGTATCATTAGAAGTGGAGATGCAGCCAGAGGTAAAAGAACTTTGAGTGCATATATTATAAGATTTTCCTTGGTGCTGTGTACCTCTGTAAAGTAAATCATATATAAACAATGAAAAGAAGCAATAAAGTCAGATGTTCTTCTGATGAAAAAGTGATTTTGTTTTGAGACTTGGACATATTTCAATATGAGTATTTATATTAACATTGTGACATGAATATGATATTATACAAATACGCGGCACAAGAGACAACAATCACAACATGACCAGTACATGTTTATTTAAAGTCTACAGCTTCTGTCAAAGAAAAACAATAAAAAATCAAAAATAAAGATTATGATTCTGTATGTATACACAAAAAATTAATACAATAGAGAAATTTAACTAATTATAATTTTGATGAATCCTTATTTTTACTATACTGTCGAGAACCATGAAAGGGTAACCTGTACTGTGCTATAAGTAGCCAAACCCATTTCAACAAGTGAAATTAGTCTTACTGAACCTTATAGTTTCAGCATCGCGTTGTTACCTATATCTGGCCTGGAGTTTCTCGTCCTTCATCAGCATATTATTATGAAGTGATTTTGCTCGACTTTTCCATGTTCTGCAGATATAGAAGTCCCAGTAGCTTGCATAATTCTGCTGTTCTTATTCTATCTACAACATTACGGGACCCATCGAGTCGGATTTCTGTTTGCACCAGTAGTGATAACTTGGCTTTTCTGCATCAGTGCTATTGGAGTGTACAATATCTTCCACTGGAATCCCCATGTTTACAAGGCACTTTCTCCTTATTACATGTATAAATTCTTGAAGAAAACCCAAAGAGGAGGCTGGATGTCGTTGGGCGGGATTTTGTTGTGTATAACAGGTAAAAGAGCTTATAATCTCAATGTGGTCTCCTGCTGTACTCAAGTAAATGCTTACTCTTCCCTTATCGTGTGTATAAATTCAGGCTCAGAAGCTATGTTTGCTGATCTTGGACACTTTTCGCAGTTGTCCATCAAGGTAAATGAATTGTTAGTCTTTCAGTAAATCTTGGTAGTTTGTATATTCCCAGACCATATTCTGACTCAACCATGAAAACTGCCGCACTGCAGATAGCTTTTAGCTTTGTGGTCTATCCATCGTTAATCCTTGCTTATATGGGACAAGCTGCTTATCTTTCCAGACATCACATAATCGAGAGTGACTACCAGATTGGATTCTACGTCTCAGTACCTGGTACCCAAAAATTCTATTCCACCTATAGTTCTGCATCTTCACGACTTTTCCTTACAAAATTCCATATACATGGTTTTCAGTCTTATCGCAATTTAATGTTCCTTTTATTGTTGCAGAAAAGCTAAGGTGGCCTGTTCTTGCAATAGCTATACTTGCTGCAGTAGTGGGAAGCCAAGCCATCATTACTGGGACCTTTTCCATAATTAAGCAATGTTGTGCATTGGGTTGCTTTCCAAGGGTCAAAATAATACACACATCATCAAAAATATGTGGGCAGATTTACATTCCAGAAATAAACTGGACCTTAATGCTGCTCTGTTTGGCTGTTACTATTGGCTTTAGGGACACAAAACACATTAGCAATGCATCAGGTAACATCCACAGCCAACTTTGTTATATATTTCATTAGATATGGTATTGCGTGAAGTGCACATCAGTTTCTCAGTGTCTTATGCTTCTTCTTTCGCTGGAACAGGTCTCGCGGTTATAACTGTTATGTTGGTCACGACGTGCCTCATGTCTCTTGTCATTGTCCTGTGCTGGAACAGAAGTGTCCTCCTAGCTATTTGCTTTATATTCTTCTTTGGTTCTGTCGAAGCACTCTACTTCTCAGCTTCGCTGATCAAGTTCCTCGAAGGGGCTTGGGTCCCGGTTGCCCTTTCTCTCATATTTCTGATTGTTATGCACATATGGCATTACGGCACGTTGAAGAAGTACGAGTTTGATGTTCAGAACAAAGTCTCTATCAATTGGCTGCTAGGTTTGGGTCCTAACCTCGGGATAGTACGTGTGCGAGGCATCGGCCTCATACATACAGAACTCGTCTCTGGAGTTCCCGCCATCTTCTCCCATTTTGTCACTAATCTCCCAGCTTTCCATCAGGTTCTAGTCCTATTCTGTATTAAATACGTCCCTGTGCCTCATGTGAGACCCGAGGAGAGATTCCTAGTAGGAAGAATTGGGCCAAAAGAATACCGAGTTTATCGTTGTATAGCCCGTTATGGCTATCGCGACTCTCTCATGGATGACGTGGAGTTTGAGAAGGATCTCGTTTCTAGTATAGCAGAGTTCATCCGGTCAGAACAGCCAGGAACCAACGGGTCATTAAGCGAACTTGAAAACGAAGAGAAGATGGCTGTGATAGGGACTACGTCAACACATGCGAAAGGCCTGAAGATTTGGGACGATGACGAAGATGTTTGCTCTGAAGAGCAGAGCACGACGGAGCTGACGGAAATCATCACTTCGCCAGAGGTACCGAGGAAGAGAGTAAGATTTCTTGTCCCGGAAAGCCCACAAATGGATAGAGAGGCACGAGTAGAGTTGCAGGAATTGATGGAAGCAAGGGAGGCAGGGATGGCATTCATACTTGGTCACTGTTACGTGAAAGCGAAGACGGGGTCGAGTTTGTTTAAGAGAATGGTTATCAATGTGGGATACGATTTCTTGCGGAGGAACTCTAGAGCACCAACGTACGCTTCGAGTTTTCCTCGGGCGTCCACGTTGGAGGTGGGGATGATCTACCATGTATGATCATAGTATGGTTTTTTTGTGAAGTTGGTTGATTTACACACGAATACTCTATGTAAATGATAGATTATATATATCCAGTACGAGGTGAATTAAGGTGAAGATAAGAGGTCTTTTAGCTCTGCTCTTACATTCTTGAAGAATGCTGAGTTGCATACACGAGGCGGAATATCATAATATGCAAATTTTATTTTGTAAATTTATTAAAAGTCAAAGAGAAGAATGAATGAATTCTTTTTAAGAAGGTATGGAATATCAAGCAAGCATAGGCGGGAATGCGCGCAAGCTTCTGGGCTTTCCTATTTCATAAAAGTTGAGTTAGACAGATGAATTTGATGGTAAATGTTTGCAGATCCAATTATATTGGCCCAGCCCAGTTGGTAAGTTTTTGTTCAAAATTGATGGACTCTTTCTCTAATCATCGCCCAATTCTCTGAATTAACCCTCTTCACCACACTCAAAAGCTGTCCTGCTAACATCAATCACATTTTTTACAAGAATCAAAGTCTCAGACAGAGTTGTTTGTTACTGTTAAGACAAAGAAACAGCATATGTGCTCTGTTTTAAATCGTACTTATGTTTATAATACTCGACTCAAACTCCCATCTCCTCTTTTTCTTTAATCCTTTGCTTTCTTGCCTTGAACAGAGCTCCCTTCAGTTTTACTACTTAACCACTTTTCCTCTTCCCACACCCTCCCTCTCTCTCTCACTCTCTCATTCTTTTGTCACCTCATGCTCTCTCCCATTTATTACCCATGGAAAAGTACGATGCTGATTAGCATATAAAAGGTGGGGAGAATGTCGAGCTCTCACTCCACAATTTCTTGAAATTCTCTCTGTTGTCTGACTTAGTAAATAAGGGGAAAATGGGAAAGAACCGCATCGTTCTTCTTGTAATTCTCATGGTATTTCTTGCTGGGTGCTCATCAGTTTCTGCATCACCTGCTGCAAGTGAGTATATAATTAAATTCGTCTATTTGAAATTCTCTCAATCACTAAGATTTCTTGATGTTACATTTTGGTTCTTGAAATCTTTGTTGTTTTGTACATATGCAGGAATCGTTAGTGGGGTGGTGACAAATGTTGTCTCCACCATTTTCAAGCGGTTGTGGTCACTGAAATCTACCAGCAAAACTGGTAAACGTCACCCCCATCAGCACACATACATTTTCAAGAAGTCCTCTGTTCTCATGTGATTGCTTTATTTCGAGTTGAATGATTAATGGGTACTCTTGATTTCAGCTACTTCCAGCCGTTCAATGATGAAATTTGAAGGCGGATACACCGTTGAAACAGTGTTTGATGGGAGTAAGCTTGGAATCGAACCTTACTCGGTGGAAGTCTCAGCAACTGGGGAGGTTTTGGTTTTGGACTCCGAAAACAGCAATATTTACAAGATCTCAAACCCTTTGTCTCGATGTGAGTTGCTGTTGCTTTCAACGATTCTCAATTATTAATAGTGAAAATATTTCGTAAAACTTCAAGTTGTATTTGCAATAAAGTTGCCATCTTTGAGTTTGTATGTCATGAATGTGAACAGCAAGAAGGCTTGTGCAAGAACTTGAAACTTATTCTCAGTTGTTGGTGTGCTTACTATGATTCTAGTTGAATTCTTTTCTTGGAGATTACTCTTGATATTGGGTATTGCTTATGAGCACTTTATTTTTTGGGTTCTATATTTGCTTTTGCACACAAGAAGGTTCTTCTTTTTAGGGCACTGTAGATCTTTTTCACTGGATTTGATTCTCTCTTTTTAAAAATTTGTTAGTTTCTGGTACTTTTCTTCTACGACCAGGTTATGACATGGTGGGCAGCTTATCTTCTTTATGCACTTTTAAATTCATACTGTAGTACTGTAGTTATTTTCGGCTTTTCTTTTCCCATGAACTATTAACTTTGCATCTTATAAAGGGAAAAGTTAATCTTGACACAATCTTAATTTTGCATAGTGTCAAGCTTCAATTTATAGTCCGATTCTTTTCTATTTGTAATATGCATCTTAGGTTCCGGGAGGTATGTCTGTGTATTTCATCAAGAGCCCAAATGTATAGGCTAATGTAATTCATAGTTTCTCAATCCATTGTTTTAGATGGATCTTTTTGAACCCGATTATTACCCTTTTTCAGCTGTTCTTCCATTGTAGTTATTCCTCGTGATACCAACAATTGATGATTATATAATGCAAAGTGCATCTCTAGTACAAAGCTTTAGGGGTCGATCAGTGTAATAAGCTGGTTAATTGGATCTTCACAATATTTTCTTCATGAATGCATGGCTGATCACAGATAGTAGACCTAAGTTGCTAGCAGGATCGGCCGAGGGGTACACGGGGCATGTAGATGGGAAGCTAAGGGAAGCAAGAATGAACCATCCAAAAGGGCTTGCCGTGGATGATAATGGGAATGTGTATGTTGCCGACACAATGAATATGGCGATCAGGAAGATTAGTGATACTGGTAAAAAGTTTATCTTTATCATTATCATGTTCTCTTACAACTACTACAAATACTGACATTGGTTTTTCTCTTTGTGCAGGAGTCGTAACAATTGCAGGTGGAAAAGTGGGCCGAGGAGGAGGACATGTCGATGGCCCGAGTGAGGACGCCAAGTTGTCTGATGATTTTGATGTGGTCTACATTGGAAGTAGTTGCTCTCTTTTGGTTATAGACAGAGGGAATCAAGCAATTCGAGAGATCCAACTCCATGAGGAAGATTGTTCTTCCCAGGAGGACAGCAATCTTCATCTAGGTAAACATAAACATTACTTTTTCTTTTTCCTTTGCTTTAACTTCACAACCATCAGATTTCTGAGGCGTGTCTTAATATCTTTCAAGGCATAGCAGTGCTAGCCGCAGCGTGTTTCTTTGGTTATATGCTGGCCTTGTTACAACGCAGAATCTCCGCTATGTTTTCTCCAGAAACTGTAAGTATAGAAGTGCTTGATTAGATATTTGTTGTTTGTGAAAATAGATACGATCTTTTGAAGTTCTTGTGATGCTCTGCATATACCAAAATTTCCTGTTTATGTGAAGGAACCGAAGGCATATGCGAAGGCCATGCCACCTGCACCGTATCAGAAGCCTCCTCCCAAATCAGTCCGCCCTCCCCTGATTCCTACTGAAGATGATTATGACAAAGAAGAAGAGGGCTTGTTCAGTTCATTGGGGAGGCTTTTCGTCTACACCGGTTCATCCATAGTTGAGATTTTTGGTGGATTGTTCTCTGGTTTCAGAAAAAAACCCTTCCATCATCACATGCAGCAGCATCACCATCACTCTTCAAGACACGGGAACGCTTGGCCTGTACAAGAGAGCTTTATAATTCCACGCGAAGACGAGCCCCCACAAATAGACACGAGAGAACCTACACCAAGAAAAAGCTACCCAATCATGACCAAAGAAACGGAGAAGACTAGGCAATCAAAGCAAGTCCGGCCCTACTACAGTGGATGGAACGGAGACTATCAACAGCCACAGCGCCACGTGCAGCACTTACAACACCACCAACATCATCAGAAGCACCACCCTCCCGGCCCTCAAACTTATTACGAGCAGCAAAACTGTGAAACGAACGAAATCGTGTTCGGGGCAGTCCAAGAGCAGGACGGACGACGAGAGTCGATGGTCATAAAGGCTGTTGACTATGGAGATCCAATTTACAATAATCAGAATATTAGGTCGAGATCGTATAACTACATGAGTTACTCCTATGGCTACTGAAGCTGTTGTGTTGGCTTGAATAACATGAAATAGTTGTATAGAAGCATCTGTAGTGTGATGATTGATTCTCTGATGACAAATGCTTTTGGTTATCTATTTTCACTTTCCTCAACAACTTTCTTCCTAACCACTTTTTCCTGTCAATTGATTTGATTTCTGGACAAGATGTTTCCTGAAACAAATTGCAAAGGACATAAGCGTGAGACATCTTTCACTTATGACTTGACAGATAAAAGGAACTGACGCATTCTCATTTTTTTTACCCAATACATACATACATGTTCAAGATTTGAACACAAAGATATGTTTCAGTTCCCACCATCAAAATTTGTTCTTGATGTCAATCAATCAATGAACTCTCGCCCTTCATAGTACAATGAAACTATCCTTTGTCCCAAGTTATGTGATTTCTTGCAGAAATGACGAGATTTGTGTACAATGTAAAGGTGACATTGGAACATGTTTTACCTTTGAGGTTGCAAGAAT
Source organism: Sesamum indicum (assembly GCF_000512975.1). Classification (NCBI taxonomy): domain Eukaryota; kingdom Viridiplantae; phylum Streptophyta; class Magnoliopsida; order Lamiales; family Pedaliaceae; genus Sesamum; species Sesamum indicum. The sequence continues at coordinate 460,045 of NC_026159.1, forward strand.
GATGGTAATGTACATTGTTTTGTTATCCAAGGTTGGATCTGTTGATGATGTTGTGAGAGTAAATGAAGCTCATCTTATCTATTACCTCGGAACAATGCTCTCATCACAATAAATAACATGTGCAACTATAGGACCACAACCGGATCTTGATTCCTAGGTGATGCCGAAACTTGTTTATGGCACAATCACCAACACACACGTCTATTACACATCTTGACAATTGTCGCATTTTTAGGTATTTCTGAACCAAAAAAAAAAAACTATTATTCGAATATATATTTGTATATTTCAGTATTTTCAGTTTAGCTGATTGAAATCTTTCTATATGTTATGAATTAATAGAAACCATATAAAAGCGAAGCAATTGTGAAGTAATAGTAGAATTATTGAATAACAAATAAGGGCGTTAACATGTTAAAAATATATTTATTTTCATCTAAAGAAAATAGGAATTAATAAAGATAATTGTGTTATATTGGAGGCCGGAGACAAATTAGTTTCGGGCCAAGAATGTACTCCAGCTGCTGTGATTTGGGCCCTGATAGAACCCTTTCGGCCCAAATTAGAGAAAATTACTCTGTTGTGGGCTTTAACTAGTACAAAGAAAATCGGAAGAAGACAGAAATAAAAATCAAAGTTTGGACAATTAATAATGTGTCATGACAACGATTTGATGAATTAAAAATTTGAGGGTACTGACATCTTTCAATACTCTGTGCAATCTAGACATGCATGCTGCTTTTATTCCTTGCAAGCATACTCCATTGCTCAACAAGCTACCAAATATCATTAATTCCCAACTCATACAATAATGCCAAGACCTACAGCTTCACCAATCATTTAAATTACTTAAATTTCCCCGAAATATGTACAAATATCACAAACATTTAAAGAATGAATAATACAAAAACATAAAAAGTGACATAAACATTCAATTGTGTGATCCATTAGCATAAGAGTGCCCTTCTCCTGGACTCGGACCAGAATTCTTGATACTTGCTTCAAGAGACATGAATTGATCGTCGCGAAGACCCTTGGTGCCTACAGTAGGAGGAGTCGACGTTTTATGATGATGACGGTTGATGGGACGTGCCCGTATAGAAACAAAAATCAAGAAAAGAATCAAGAAAGGTAGGAGACATTTGGGGTCGGTGGCCATCAAACTTTTTTTGTGTAAAAGAGGGTAAGGTTTCAAGTGTTTTTTTAGGTTGGTGCAAGAGAGAAATGAAATAATGTTAGATTGTGAAGAAGTAAGTGCATGTCTTAAAAGTTTGGTGTTTATATAGTGTGAAGGATTGTGTTGTGTGCTTGTTTGACTTGGAAAATGCAACAACAGTGTTCAATTCAAACACGTTTGGCCACTGCGTCTGCATGAGCATGCAAGCTATAAACAATTTTCTAGGTTATTATATTTATTATATATATAATTGATTGACTCGTTTAAAAATTAATCAAATTTTTAAAAGTACCTAGATCATACGAGACAGAAATTAAGAGGGTGTCATAGGATGTCTAGAAGTATTTGGTAATTTTTCAAACAAAAACTTATAAGATCAAAAAATAAGACATCATGGTCTTATAAGCTCTATTAAAGAAAAGTAAAGGGTTATTAATTACTTATTTTTAAAATTTTAATTGTTATCAGTAACATTTATGATTTTTATAATTTTAATTTATTTTATTCAAATATTTTTAAAAAAATATAACACTTTATAAATTTTAAATAAACTTGTCCAACACCCTCTAAGTTTCAAAACATGTGTGCGCAGACTTGAGGAGCAAGGCTAGATGAAAATTTTAAGGTACGACCAGGACATTTTGACTAAGTGCAATTCAAATATTTTTTTTTAATTGCAATTTTTTTTTTTTTTTTTTTTTTTTGGTGTGTGTGTGTTTTGGAAAAATAAGTTGAACTGCAATATTTATCACATTTTTTGAACCCAAAATGAAAAATATATATTACATATACTCGGAAACAATTTAGCTAATGTTTCGCTCATAATTACTTTCGTATGTAATATAATTATATTAGAAGCAAATTTACTGTTGGCTATAATTTTATTGATCATGAATTAAAATGGTAGTAAATAATTATTATTAATTATAGTTAGACAAAAAACTAATGCAAATATTTTTATTATCCAATATGAAAATTATTTTTTCCATGGCTATGAGTCATAGCAAATGATTTTGTCATGATAAATATTTTAGTCACCCTCACGAAAATCACGATCAACAATCTTTATATGATTCTAATCAATAACTATTTGTTACAACTATTTATTTTTTAACCATTACAATTAACTATATTTCTTCTAGTGTTAGTTCATTACGAAATATCAATGAGATGATAGGGCGTGATTGAGTTTGCTCCAAGTGCATATATATATATATATATATATATAAATCTTATGTCTCCGTAGACAAATTAAATTAATGCACTATTAAAGTGCCACATATATAAAAAATTAATAGATTAAATATAAATTTTGATTTATATTTTAGAAATTTAATAAAAATAATTCCTAAAGCGAAAATAATTAACATTAATAGAGTTATTTTGTCAAATCAAATGATTTTAAGTGTCAAATTATCATTTTTTTTGTAGCTTACAGAATTAAAAATAAATAAATGTCAAACAAATCGTAAAGGATCAATAGAATCGTGTCAAGTAAATATGGGCAAAGTTCTCCTAAAAAATTTCTTTCTAGCTAAATTCCAAGAATCCACTGCTCTCCAAGCAGATCCTCTTTAACAAGAGTCTGAGTGTTAAAGAAATCAAAGCAAAGTTGTGGATTGAGGAGGAGGAGAATTATGTGCAACATTAAACAAGTCGAACAGAATGTGTTAAGATTTCAACATAAGCACCTAACATCAATACATGTAAGAGTCCACCATTAATAATAGCAGCTTATTTGAGCAATGAAGGAATTGGTTGGTGCTTATCAATGTGGACAGTAGAGATAATGCTTCAAAAGGATTGGTGCCAACGTTTCTTGCACGGGAAGCCTTATTCATTTCCACTCTATTTACCAATCTATATATCTTCTGGAAATATCCTCAACAACACCACCCCACCTCCCAACACCACATGTGACGTACATTATTCTTTTAAGAGATAATTAACGTTCTGTTTGGATTTGTGTTTTAGTTGTTTTGTTTTGTGTTTTGAAAATAGAGAGAGAAAAATAGAGATAAGTTAGTGTGTGTTGAAAATAGATGATATGTTTGGATTTGTGTTTTTGGGTAATTTAAAATATTTTAAAATAAGTGGTGTAGGTTTGATGTTGGGATTTGGGAGAAAAAAATCACTGCTTATTGTCAAATTATATATTTTTATATATAAATATGTATATATATAAATATGTATATATATAAATATTTTATGTTTAATGTTGTATTTTTAGGAGACAAAAATTACTGTTTATTGTCAAATCATGTCTGTTTTATATTATATATGCAAAGTTGAAAACCAGAAAAAACACAGATAAGGTGTAAAAACACAAAAATAAACATTCGGTGTGTTTTATCTTGTCTCGAAAAACGCGAAGAGTGGAATCCAAACAAAGCCTAACTCTCCTTCTTTAAGATTTGGAGTATTTATACGCGAACTTTTTTTTCATCTGGCAAATTATATCTAACACTCTTGAGACTTTATTTCGTCTAACAAATAAGTCCATTCATTAGTCAAAATTCACAAATTTGCAGATGTTAACAAAAAAAAATTAAAAAAAAAATCTATATTTATCCTCGATTGACTTGTTACTGATCTATAGCGGGTCAAATAAATATTTTTGTGATCAAATTACCCGTATACGTGTTCATACATTAATGCATGTAAGGAGCTATATTTTCATTGTTATAAGAGTAGTTTAGTCTGAAAAATTTGTTTGACCTGCAATAAGTCAGTTTTAAGTTCATCAAGGGTAAATATCAATTTTCATTCAACTTTTTTGTTAATATCAGCAAATTTAATAAGTTTTGGCTAATGAGGGGATTTATTTGTTAGACTGAAGCAAATCTTATGAATGCTAGATATACTTTTCAAATAATATAAAATCTACGTGTAATTACACTAATTTTTTAGAGAGGGAAGTGTAACTATCCCTTCATTAAATTTCTTGAAGTTTATATACACTTCGATATTTTTTTTGGTTTTGTCTTATACTAAATATCAAAATAAAATTTTTGTTTCATTAACATACACGCATCACGTATACAAAAATTAAATTATTTTGTATTATTTAAAAATAATAATACACATGAGATGTGTTATATATACATTAAATGGAATAGATGTAATAAAAAAATATTAAAAAAAAAGGCAAATTGTAACCATCTTCCCTAAAATTTGATATAATTAAAAATATTTCTTTGTTGTTTGAAATATTACAAAAATGCCTCCCTAATTTTAATATCCGTCTAGCAATGAGTTAGCTCTGTTAGGTTTTTATTCAATTGCATGTTGAAAAATAGTGAGTGATAAATTAAAAAATATATTTAATTAATAAATTAATTTCAACCATATTTAATCATAATAAGTGATAGTTGCTATTTGCGACACGTAACAAATTCGTGAGACGTGGATGATGGTTGATGTCGTCCAATCATCATTCAATCGTATCTATTTATTCAATGATACATTTCAATTTTTATATATAAAGGACTTTGAAAGCAATAAAATCATCTTACAAGTATAGTAATTAGGTGTGTGTATGAAGTAATGGGGTTGCCAACAACGCGTAACAAACACCCAATCCAACAAAATTAATATGAATATACATTGCCATCACCAACACCAACCATCAATCAATAATTATATCCTTATTTCAAATTTTTTAAATAATATTTATAATTATATCAAATTTCGAAGATAATAGAGACATGTGTTAAATATTGAATTGAAATAAAGGATGGATTGATAAGTGTGAGTGCATGGATACGTAATTGAGTTGGCCTAAATTAGTAGAGGGCTACGATTGCTTAGAAAATAAATTGAAGTTATTAAACAGAATTGATGATATATGCTATGCACCTAAAAAATCATGCGTCCACAAATCTCTATTACCTCCTCCTCCTCCTCCTCCGCAGGCTGCCGTTGATCTTGTCCACCTGGCAATTCCAATTCTAATCCGCTCCCGGTATCCCTTTCTCATCGTCGGTCCTCATTGGCGTTAATATATGAAACGCAAAAGGAAAATACAGAAATAGGGTTTGCAGAGAACCAACATAAACATTCATCTCTCTGCAAATCAGGAGGCAAAACCAGGATTGGGTTTTGCCGGGGAAGAATTTAAACTAATTTCTTCCCTTTTCCGTTTATTTATTGATGGCGCAATCTCCCGCTGAATTGCCCCCTATAGAGGAAGATTCTACCGATGAATTACAGGAGGCCGCATTCAGCCGCCGCCTCCGCCACCGCCGCTGTTGTTTCAATTTCCATTTTCCGTGTTTTAGGTCCGGAGAATCGGATAATTGGGAGAGAATTTCAACCTCGGGAAGAGAACAACATGAGAGCATTCATTCGCCGTGGTGGCATAAGGGGATTGAAGCATTCAATAAGGTGCGGGAATGGTCCGAGCTCGCCGCCGGGCCGAGGTGGAAGACGTTCATTCGCCGCCTCAGGAAGACCGCTGGCAGGGCGAGGCCGGCCAGATACCAGTACGACGCCTCGAGTTATTCACTCAATTTCGATGACGGCCGGGACGAAAACGGCCAAGTCGAGGTCGACCAGGTTTTCCGGAACTTTTCGTCGCGCTATACTGTGATCTCGCCGCATAACACGCAATGAAAAGACACGTAGTTCATGCCAGGATAACTGGTGCTGAAACGTGGCAGGGTCGTCAAACTTGCGGCTGGTTCAGGTGGTTTGACCCTGTTGATTGACGGTGGACAAGTTGATATTTTTATCTCGTGTTGTTCTCTTTCGTTAACTAGTTAATCCTCCATAATTCTCTTTCTTTGTTTATTATAATCTTGGTTTAGCGGGCAACTGTCGATAATATGTTTTCCAGATTCTTTTCCTTTTTCTTTCCAAGATAACAATTCGTCTTCTACACACAACATCTTTCTTTCTGGAAGAGGACTCAGTTGTGGAAGCTTCCTCTGAACATTTTGATACTAATTTTTCACCAGATTGGTTCTTCATTGGGTAATTTTGCTACTCTATATTTTGATTACAGTATTATCAATTTCTAAGCATTTGTTATTAAGGAATTAGTTATGGTGTCATGTTTGGTGTGTTAACTATCCACTATTGTCCTTCTTAGCAGAAACGCAAAAGAAATGAAAACAATGCATTTTAGGTATATATTATACAAACTCCTGGCGGCTTTGTAAAAGCGGAGGAACACTACTTTTTATGTGGAGAGCCTTGTCTTTTTTGTGTATCCTTCACATTTTATCTTTCTTTTTAGTGGCCACATCATCTGTTCCTTCGCTTTGAGGATAAAGCTTAAAGAATTGTATGTTGACCTACTTGCTCCTTTGTTGCTGCGGTGGGACATATCTTCACAAAAAAATTTTCTTATTTTACACATACTAACAATATAAATGTAGTTAATCTTTCTGTGTCATTCTTTTATGAAATTCGAATGGAATGACTTGGATCATCACGACAATGGGGCCAACACTTGTTAGTTTAGTTGGTAAGAGTATAGGTCAGTGGCTTGTGGTTGTAATGCAACTTGAAGCCACTTGAACTTTTTGTAATAAGAAAGAGAGAAGGGCAAGACAAGAGATTGGCATCAGTTAGCTAGGTTGAAAAGCTGAAATGTTATCTTTGGAATAGAGCATATGACTAGAGATAAGATGGGTTTTGAGGAGGCCATGGCATGATATTGTAAGATAAGGGGAGAATATGCATTTTAAACAGCTTAGGACATCTGGAGCTCAGCAGCTCACGAGATGCATTAAGAATCACCGACCCTTTAACTTGAAGAGGAATAATTTATGAAGAAATCGGAAAGAACCAAAAATCTTCCAGAGTGTTTCTTAATTTCCTACCCTAAAGTTTGATATGGGAATAAAAAAATTTATAAAGGGAAGGAATCCAAGGTGGCCTGATAAATAATATGCCCAATCTGCAAAAGGTAATTTGCTGGGTTTTTTTTTTTTTTTTGTGGTAATATGAGTATATTACCAATACTAAGTAATAGAGTTGATTTTTGCCCATTTTTCTATATATATTGAGTGGTAGTAATATGAATTTGGGTATGTGAAGTTATGTCAAGTCCATTTGTCAATAAGTTCCTTAGGAGATTCTCAACTGTTTGAGACTCAAATATTTTATTCCAAAATATTGAATTTAAAATTTATTGAGAGTGTGTGTGAGTAGACGTGTGCTGTGGATTAAAAAAAATCATTTGCCAACAAGTAAATTTTCAAGCTTGATTAGTATCTTATCCAGTAATAAACACACTTTTGGAATTTCCCTTCTTTGTTGGTCTTCCCAGCAAACCAGAATTGTGGGTAGATTGATAGAGACAAAAGTGCTTGGTAGATTCTGGCGTAATGATGAGTAGGAGGTTCAGCTGTCAGTGCCTCCGATGTGGATCCCTTAGCACCTTTTTCTTTAGCTCTGCTCTCCATCCACTTCTCCCTGCTCTGCTTCACATATTTTACAAAATATTGAATTATAGGTGTTGCCGTACCACTCTTACCTTACCAAGCTTTAAGCACAGCCTACTAATCTTGAAATCAAGAACTTGCTCTATAATTATATCATTGATCAAAGTCATATTTACTCTTCTGCTCCAAAAACCTTTCCTACTAAAAGAGTATTTTGTTGAAGTGATTAAAACATTTTCCAAGCTTATATATCTTATAAAAAAGTTTTTATTTTAAAAATGAGTTTTTAAAGTGTATGAAAAAGACACAAGTTTAATGTTTATAACATGTTAGTGACAATTTTATAAAATAACGACCAACACTGAATTAGCTTTGTAGAAATCTTAACAAATAAGTTGGAAGCTTCCTTTTCTTTTTCTTTTTTTCTATCAAAATAATTTATAAGCTCCAAAGATTTTATCTTTGAATCTAAAAACTTATTAAATAATTTTTAATATCTTACAAGTTCTCACACCGCTTATAACATAAATTTTTAAATTGATTGGAAAGAAAAGGTGAGGCGTAGGAACAACAGCATGGGAATTGGAATGGCCATATTACAAAGGGAGCAGTGCACAACCAAAGTTTGAATGCAAAAGCGGTCTCATAAGTCATCACAAGGAGCTCTCTCTCTCTTTCTCATATTCATGGATCCCACCACACTGTCCCAATAAAAAAGAAACAACCCATGTACAGAAGAGTGTGCACTGCTCACACTATCCAAAAAGGGTTTTAACAAAAGGGCGGCCTCATGGGAAACAATTATTGGTGTAAAAAACCAAAAAAACAAGAAAAACAGAGCAAACTGCTGCCTGCTCTAGCTAATAAAGCCAGCAGGCATTTTTAACTTGTTTCCTTACAACTTTTGATGATGACACAGGATTCAAGATCTTAAAAAACACAGCAAGTATTTATAGCCCTTTGACTGATTCAATGTACGTACTTGCTGGGAGATGAAATGAATGAAAGAGGCCAAAATCAACGCAATTCTTTGAAAACATAACTCTAATTCTTGATACCACCACCACAAATAGTGAAAGCAATCACCAGATGGCAGCTCTTTCCGATTCCCACAATCAAAAATTTTAAGTCTTTTACCCCATAATTTCAGCTTTCCTATGTGCATGAAAATGAAGTCTTAATCCAGTGATGGGATGAGGTACATAAGCTAATCCAGTCATGTAAGCATGCATAGTTTTCTCCGCTATGTACCCGGCCAAGACATATCTAACAACAAAAACCAAAAAGTATAACAGGGACTCATTTAAATGGTCCAGTATAAAACAGAGGACATTTGAACTGACAAGGAGGCATTCACGCATCACTTATATTGCTATACCATATTCTTTTCAATCAGGGCAGTGAAATCTCATTGGGAAAGGAAGCCAACACTGTCATTAACCAATAGATGATGAACCAAAACTAAAATTGAAAAAAAAAATTTAAACCTTTCAGATGCCTTGTGTTGTTCTATGCATCCATGGGAAGTCCAAGTTAGGAGAAGATGGATTTTCCATTTGGGCATCTGAAGAACTTGCGAATTTCCCCTTCTTTGACCACAACCAAATCTTGGAAACGGAATAGCTGTCGGTCTTTGTACCGATGCTTATCTTTTTTCCCTCTGTATTCTCATCAGCAGAAGCATTACAAGATTGATCTGTTCCTTTAGTGTTTCGACCAGCTCGGTCTTGGCTCAAGGCCACCCTGAGTTTAGCATCTCCCACTACATACTGATAAGAACCCATTGAGTAACACCGTCTTGCATCCAATTTACTACTGCTAGTCTCTCCTCCTACCTCCCCGGCCTCAGCTTCATTCAATTTCCGGAATTTCCCAAGCCTGACTGGAAAGACCCCTTTTTCCGTTGCAACTTGCTCAATTTCCACCCTCTTCTGAGCAATACAGAATCCTCCATTCTCTCCATGATTGGGGCATCCATCTTCTTCCCTAAAATCATCATAATCGAAAATGGGGTTTTCAATTGAGAATCCAGGATTGAATAGAGCCCCCCTACAAAGAGGACAAGTTGAATTTGACAGGAGCCAAGTATCGATGCAATTGATATGAAAAGCATGGCTACACATGGGAAGCAATCTCAACTGGTCAGTCTCAGAGAATTCACACAAACAAACAGCACAATCAAAGGGCTCTTTTGGACCCACAACCTCCTTATACGAAAAGACCGGCAATGCATCTATAAAAGCTTGATCTAAACCAGAGTCATGTAAATGGAAGAGTTGCTGCAGCTGTCTCTGAAGGGCATCAGAGCCAGACGCTTCCAAGTTTCGATTAGACTGAGAGGATGATGAGCTTTTGGTGAGAAATCTAACAAGCAAGTGGAGAAGACCAGAGATGAAAAAGAGAACAGCTAAAATTACTATAATGAAAAGAACAGCAGGGCTGATTCTTGTCCCAGATGAAGATGGTGAAGGGCTGCTCGACTCTTTCTGGAAATTACTGCCAACACCATATGAAGAAGAAGGTGGTGAAGGCATAAGAGGAGGCGCGTATTGCAAGAAACCATCTTTCTGATTGATTTGATGCTGAATCCAAGAAACTTTCAAATGGGCATGCCCATGCCCAGAAAACCATCTCTTCCCTTGCATTTCTGTTATCAGACAAACCATCTCAAAACACGCACACACTGTACCCACTCATTTTCTGTGCAAGAAACCAAACACGCATCCACTAACTTTTCTGGCCCTCTTCCACAAAGGGAACACCAGAAAGATCACAAATCTTTAGCCCTCCAATTCTTGCCGATATCAGAAGGAAACAGCAGCAGTTGGGGTTGCGCTAATAAAGTAACAATTTCTATTCGTTTTCAGGTTGTAAACCCCAAACAACTGATTGTTCAATAATATGAAAAGATGACGACACCAGTAACTTTAAAGATTGAGTCTTTACCTACCTTGATACCGAAGATGCCAACCCAGTTAATGTATTCTACTACACATGGACCCCCTTCTTGCAGCTGCAGCAAAAACCCTAAACACACACACACACACAGCCTTTGGCTTCCAATCTTACAGCCCTTTAAATATTTTATCAAGAATAACACAAGTTTAATAGGAAACTCTCTTCTTGAAAACAAATACTATTATATATATATATATACACAACACCAAGATTTCAGCTTCTATATTTATATTGAAGCAGGAAGTGTACGGTGTACCAAAACAAAATACAGTGTATACAACAGATAGATCATGATGTGAATGAAAGAGATGGCTGTATTTTTCACTCTTCTTCTTCTTCAAACAGAGGAGATTGATAAAAAGTATATGACAAAAAGACACCACTTTTTGATTTTTTTTCTTTTTCCATTTTCCTATTTTCTTGGTAGAAAAATTGAATCACACGCGCGAATGAAGGTCGTGGCTTGTTTTTGGTCAACATTTACCGACAAGGCGCCTTACCGTATGGAAAAAGGTTGTGGGCCTGAGGTAAATTCACTGCAAAGCCCACTTATGTGGGCTGATATTACGGTTACTCAACTCCCTCTCATTTCCTATTCATTTCACATTTAAAATCCTCAATTAATGGATAATCACTTTCTAACTTTTACCTAACAATTACAGTAATCCGCAAGGCTTCAAATTTTAAAACTTCTCCACATAACTTTTATGATAAAATATTTTGATTATTTGAGATTGCGATCACATGTTTCGAAACAATGAAGTATTTTAATAAAATAACCCGTCAACACCGTTTATATTTGCAACAGCCGTCGAAATATTATAAATCATAAATTCAAATATAATTAAAATTATTATTTCTATGATTCATATATTCTATTTACTAACAATATATCATGATCGACATAAAAAAATAATCATCATTATATGATTACATTAATTTTTGTTTGTCCTGACATGATCCGTCTCATGTATGCACTCACACTCCACTGCTGTGCTTAGGTATTATTTCTTGACGCTTGTGTGCAACGCGCATTGCTTGTCTTGTAGGTCGTTTGGATATGGCTTGGAAGCCAATTCCTCTTCTTATTAATCTTTATTATAAAGTCACTTAGGTGTAAATACATGCGACAACATAAAATTATATAAATTAGCTGTCGTGGCACGTGATCTTTGTATGTATATAATAAATAATCTTTATACTTAAATTACATTATAAATAATAAAAAAAATATATAAATCAATACATCACATTTTGAAAATAAAAAAAATAATAATTTTAAGGGTTTTATCGACACAACAAAAAAAATGAGTACAGTGATACTACAAACTATCGTTTGTGAGTAAATTATACATTAAGATGTTCACAAGAATGTGAATTATTAGTCTGTTAAAGTCAAATATATATCATAAATGAGTTTGGTTAAATATTTGACTCTTCTTATCAAAATAGCTCTTCAGAGTTGAATACGGACCATTACTTATTTAATTGCTACGTATTTGATGCCAACCATTTTTTCCTTATTTGATTGAAATTTTTGCAACAACTTGTAGGGTTTCCTTTTCACTTTTTTTGTTAGATGATGTAGGATGAGTTTAAGCTATTATTTTGAAGTTGAAGTAACAAATATATTTTATTGTTGAGTGAATCTCGAGCTTGCAGTTAATTTTAAATGAAAAAAAATTATAATTTAGGTAAAACGTAAACAAGCCTAAAACGGGCTGATTTGTTTTACTATCTAATAAGATTATGAAATTAATATCCTAACATCATAGTAATAATCCGATAAAATATCAGGGCCAAACATTAACTATAGCAAATATGAAAATTAATTAAAGTCAGCTGAAAAAATAGAAAAAATTTAAAGAAACGTCCAAACAATGGTGGAAACAATAGATTTAGAATGGTATTGTGATGAAAGGTTGGATTCTCCTCAAGAAGATAAAAAAAACAATAGATAGATCATCTGTAAGTACTGCCAAATCAAAAGTTATGATCGTTTAAAATTTCAACACCAAATAACACAACTAAAGCACTGCACCTTAGAATTTTTTTCATTATCCAAGAGTGATAATTATTTGAGTACATACATAAATAATGATTGTGTTTCAAACTATCATTTCTTGCCCCCAAAATGAAATCTTGATTTTCGTCACCCGTAATTTGAATCAATTCAATTATCAGTCTTTAATTTGGGCAGCTAACCACTTTTAACTAAGCCAACAGATTTGAGACAAGTCAGAAATGTCAAATCCCATCATAAATCATATTCTCCATCACTGTATTATTGGGCATACTAAAAAGGGACATTTTGGAATTTTGGAAGTTGATATTCTGGTCATGCCAATTGCCACCACATACTCCAATTTCAGCCGACTTCTTCATTTCAAGATCATTTGATATGGGCAGCATGTAGCACTCAACTCACTACTCGCACACTCTTCTTTCTATTTGTCCTCTTCTATTTGTTTTTTATGAGTTCCTTTTTGCTATTTTCCATCATGGCAAACCCCCCCCCAACAAAACTCAGACAATCCATCCACATTTGTGTAAGAAAGCATGTGGTAAGATTCGGAATTTCAAACTATATATAGTTGCATTTCACACAGTAATTCCTAACCTTAATAAGTACACGTAATTCATAAGCTAAAAGGAAAGCATGCTTATTGCATTAGAAAAGAATACTGCAGTACACTACTCTAGGAACTACAATGGTTCTACCATATGAGCAATATCAAGAAATCTTTGACCTTCATCAGTAAATCTGATGTGATCTTCCCCTATACATCAATGAAAGACCTGCTGATCGATTGTTCTGAAATGTCTATTGATCGCTCGTTCTCCTCCCTTAACGTGGCCATCTCTAAGGCCACCTGTTTCATGCTAGGCCTTGCCTCGGGGGACCTGTTAACGCATTTTATTGCAATTTGTAACACGTTAACCATCCTCTCCTCGCTAGCACCTTCATGTATCAGGTTCTTGTCGAATACCTCCACCGTCCATTCTTCCCTGACCACTGCCAGAACCCAACTAGCAAGGTCTAGTCCCTCGTGCAAAGACATTCTCCCTGTTAGCAGTTCGAGAAGAATCACTCCAAAAGCATAAGTGTCTGCCTTAAAGAGGGAGTCACTCTCTTCTTGGGCTGCTTCGAGGGTCCCATTAGTTAAAATGGACGGCGTCTGCTCCTGATTGCCCACGATCATTAGTCCATACTCACTAATGCATGGTTCCATATCCTTGTTTAGCAAAATGTTGGACGATTTCAAGTTGCCATGAGGGATTCTGTCGTAGTGTAGTTCTTCATGCATGAAGGCTAAGGCATCAGCTACTTTAGCCGCAACAGAAAGTCTGCTGCTCCAGTTGAACGGTTGGCCTGTTTGATTTCCTGCGAAGTTTTTAGTGTAGTATCAAGTTGCAAATTTATGTCACATGAATATGCATTGCTTTCAAATTGATCATGAAAAGAAATTTTAGTAAGAAATTACCATGGGAATGGATTAGTCTAAAAAGGCTCCCATTCTGTTGATATTCATAGACCAGGAGCCTCTCCTGTCTGGAGCTGTAGTATGCAACAAGGGACAAAACACTGGGATGCTTCACTTGGTTGAGCCTCCTCATTCTCTGCTTGAACTCACTGCTTGATATCGGCCAATCCTTAATCCTCTTTACAACAAGAGTCATGCCCTGACCCTCACAGGCAACCTTGTACATGCTACCGTGTTCTCCTCTTCCAAGCAGCTCAGCGGGGGACTTGAGCAAGTCTTCAAATCTCAGTCCGGTTGTCTCCGGGCTTGTCAGAACCACGACCGATGTAGAAGCCGTTCCACTTTCAGCTGAAGCAGTGGAAAAGTCGGTTTTGCTCACACCTCCTGCCTTCAGCTCCACCGTGGAGAAACTAGGCTTAGTCATGGTATCATCAACTGCTGCTACCTTGTTATCAAGGTCGAGTCTTTCTTCTTTTGTCCTGCACCTTCTGTACACACAGAGGAGGAGGATCAGAAAAACAGCGAAACCTATCAGAATATAGCCCGCAAACATGAGAATCTGATCTTTTGAACTGCTGCTGCTGCTGCCGCCGCCGCCACCATTTACTGTTCTGGATTTGGGTGGAGGAACCGGTGCGGACTCTGCGGCTAGTGATGCTGGCGTGCAGTTTTTTGGCAACGGCGGGCCACACAAATTAGGATTGTAGATGAAACTACTCAATTTGAAACGATTAGCTTCATCCGGGATAGCTCCACTTAAATTGTTATAAGAAACGTTAAACTCTGACAAGCTGGAAAAATCATAGCCCGGTATATCACCACTGAATTGATTATCTTGAGCCAGAAACACCTTGAGGCCAGGGTTTAAGGATTCAGGTAAAGAACCGGAGAATTTATTGTGCGACACGTCAAGAACTTCCAGCTTCTTCAGCTGAGAAAAAGACTTGGGGAGGTCGCCGGAGAACTGATTCCAGGCGATGATTAAATGAGAGAGCTGGAAGCAGTTCTTAATGTCTTCCATGTTCTCCCCAGTGATGCTATTGTTGGTAACGTTGACAACCAAAAGGTATGCAGAAAGAGATTGCACATTGCAAAGAAGTCTAGCATCAAGAACGCCCGAGAAATCAAAGCCATCAAGAACGATTTCCTTCACGTAAAGTTGTTCATGATCACAAGTGATGCCTCTCCACCTATCCTTACAGGGATAAGAGGTGCCGTTCCAGCCTAAAGTAGGACCAGGAATCCCACTGTTGTTAGAGAGCTTAGAGATAAA